>NW_028259461.1:6612876-6683356 GCF_056163025.1 Triticum urartu | reverse complement strand
TTCATGACACTGAGCCGTTGGTACTTCTACTTCGATCGCTCGCCTTTACTTTAGGATTTAGATAGCCCCTCTGGTCTGTAAAAAAAATCTTTTCTTACCATGCTAATAGCGCCTGAACCAAATGTATTTATTTTGATTAGGATCCTATTCTACGGTTACGACTACAATAATAATTATTTACTTTGCAAGGACGTAAGTGTGTCAGACTGCTAAATTGTTTTATTATTCCTACAATATAAACTAGGGGATATAGGGGGTAACACTGTCCCTATAAATTCCTTTTTTCCTTTTCTTTTTTGTCCAGAATTGAACAAAAAAGAAATTATGGAAGATGTTTTCTTCCCCCATTAAGTCCGAGCCATAGAGTAAGAGTGAGATGAGTTTTCCAAATTCATCATAGACTTTCCCTATGGCTTGATAGAAGTAAGCAGCAAAGAGTCGTAACTTAAAGAAAAAAACGGACAGGGCCGACAGATTTACCTGATGTAAAGAAGATCCTAAAAGTCTCTGATTAGTCGACTCTCTCCATTTAACACTTTCCTCTCTCTCCTTTTTTCCACTGACTCAATTCTAGTTTATTAGATTCTTGTTTAAAAGAATGCAAAAAGTTCAATAGAACTAAGAACACATAAAAAATAGCATAGAGGATCAAGGCCATTACCAAAAGTTCCTCCCAAGGATCCTATATCCTATTGGGTATCTGTTCCCCGCCTTTTCCCGCTAGGATCGGAAATCTTATATTTTCCATATCCATATACCGTTGAATCCTTGGGGTTCCAGAATCCGCCTATTTTACTAGTCTTCGGAAACGGAAAACCCTGAACCAAGAAGAGTTGGATATGTTATGTAGGGTATGTTTTTTTTTATTAATTTTATTTTGAGCTCTCAAGATATCGATATATACATATACAATCTCTACATAATGTCTCTCTCTCTATCTCTATATATTATATATATAATATGTACATTATGCAGTAGACCCATAATGGGAAATCCAAGTGGCTAATTTTTGAATTAAATAAAAAGCCCTTTTAACTCAGTGGTAGAGTAATGCCATGGTAAGGCATAAGTCATCGGTTCAAATCCGATAAAGGGCTTTTTAAATTAGTGGTAGAGTAATCTCGTGCTAAGACGTAAGTCGTTGGTTCGAATCTGATAGAGTACTTTTCTACTAAATTGATTCACTTTTTTTCTTTGTTTTTGAAACTTTCTCTATATTTTTAGAGAATTTTATGACTTAGTGCGGGATGGATGCATTTTTGGTATGAACACTAAATGAAGCACGGAGAATTAATCTATAACGATCAACTAAAAAAAATCCTAGATGAAAACATAACAGAAAAGTTGGAAAAACTCTTTGCTTTGGATCTATTTATACTTTTCGAGTATATTGACAATTCCAAAAAACTGCTCATACTATGATTATAGTATAATCACGAGCGGTTGTATATGGCCCTATCGTCTAGTGATGCCCCTATCGTCTAGTGGTTCAGGACATCTCTCTTTCAAGGAGGCAGCGGGGATTCGACTTCCCCTGGGGGTAGGGAGTATTATGAAAGGAGGTTAATCATAGATTAGCAAAAACCCTAGAATAAATTCTTCCTGGGTCGATGCCCGAGTGGTTAATGGGGACGGACTGTAAATTCGTTGACAATGTCTACGCTGGTTCAAATCCAGCTCGGCCCAAACCAAAAATCTAGGGCTTCGTGAGTATGAACTAAATCCTTTTGTTTTTCTTCCATAAAATAAAATGTCTGATCTATAGAAATAAAAGATAAAGAAAAAAGGGAAATTTTTTTTTCTAATCCATATCTCTCTCATTCCTTTCTTACAAACAAAAGAGTTTTTCTTATTGAAGGCTGGATTATTATCCATTTTTAGTGATAAAAAATCACGACATACTAGTTATGTCACTCTCACTATACCCACGTATAATATAATATGTGGGTATGTAGTATATGATTCGTCTATTTCTTAGAGTACGAAAGACGAATCGAATCTTCTTATGGTTCTATTTAAGAATGGGTATGCCATACACCCCGCGGGGATTGTAGTTCAATTGGTCAGAGCACCGCCCTGTCAAGGCGGAAGCTGCGGGTTCGAGCCCCGTCAGTCCCGAACTAGGGTTCAATGAATGGAGAAATTGATATTTCCTTTTTCCATGAAAAAAAGGGGCAGGGAGCAAGATCAAATACCCACAGGGCACCCTTACTTCACTTTTTTATTTTGCATCTCTCATTAAAGAGGGAGGGAGGGCATATAGGAATTTTTTTTTCACTACTCCCAATCGATAAAGAAAGACACACATACGATATGTGGATTAGTAGAATTTAGGATATTATATTACTCTATCTTTCTTTATGATGATACCATCCTCATCTTAATTTCCTATTCCACTCTTATGGAATAGAGTACCGGTATTTTACCGGAATCCATACATAAATCGTATTCCCTTTTTATTTCAGACCTCTTTTCCCCATCTCACTTCTACTGCTTATTTGGATGTCTATGTGACCCATAGAAAGTGAAAGTTGGTCATATAATACATACATAATTGTATGTATAACTATAAGAAAAAGGAAGGGAAATTGTATAAGATTAAGAAAGTATAAGATTAAGAAAGCTCGTGGGTTAGAGATATAGAAAAGAAAAAGTAGAAAAGGATTAAAAAAGAGGGAATTCCTAATCCAATCAAAAAACCCATTTTGGTCTTAGTGTGGATAGAGGATCTTCCTATGTTATACTATATAACTCTCATCCGTGAAATATAACTCTCATCCATGAATTGATTTGATAGATCCGATATTCATAATATTGAATTGATTCAGTATTATCAGAATGCAAGCCCTACCCTTGAATTTACAAGATACCCCTTTTTCCTCTCCATGGGATTACATCCCGAGTTATTGTGAAAATAAAAAATAAAGAGGTTATGGAAGTCAATATTCTCGCATTTATTGCTACTGCACTGTTCATTCTAGTTCCTACTTCTTTTTTACTTATTATTTATGTAAAAACAGTCAGCCAAAATAATTAATTGGAATTCCAATTAATCATTGAAGAAATTAAAAAGGGATTAAATAAAAAAAATCCAAGTCTTAAATGAAAGGATCTGGTTGGAATCTTAAAGTGTGGTAGAAAGAACTACATATAGTTTTTTCTACGACACTTTAGATTCTTTCTATTATATTATCTTTGAATCTACATAGAATAGATTAGTAGATTGAAATAGTTAAGTAGTCTAATTCAATTTCTTTTTTCATTGCATCCACTTAATTTCAATCAGGTCAAAATAAAAAAATCTAAGACAATTCTTGACCAAAGAATCCATGGAAGGAAAGAAAAATAATATGAAGAATAGACTATAGTAAAAAGTAAAAGGAAATGGAAAATGTGTGATATGCCGTGAATAGTTCCGTGGAAGAAAGTCTAATTTTCTTATGTATAGAACTTTTTTTAACCATTCGTCATTTCTAGTAGAAATTCTGAATTGGTATAATGGCTCTTTCTTACATTACAACTTACAATACAAGAGTTTCTTACAGGAGTGAAACAAAACTAAAGAAAAAGATTAAAGAATAACGTTTGACAAAATGATTAATGCAAAATGATCCATTAAAGAAAAGAATTGATACAACAATTTGATTACTTAATCAATTAGTAGTATCCCTAGAGTCCACTCCTTCCCCATACTACTAGTGAAAGAGAAAATGTAAAGACTACCATTAAAGCAGCCCAAGCGAGACTTACTATATCCATCTAAATTATGTCTCCTATTTCTATGAAGGGATTATTCTACTATTGATCAATAATCATAGTGGAATCAAGGGTACAGAGTCAAAAAGGGATTCCGCCCTAAGGCCATGGATCAATCAGTTCAAGGAATTTACTCCTAACAAATTCTTATAGGAATTCTGGTAGAATTAGAGAGCATTAAAAATACGAGATACTATAGCCCTTTTTTCCTTAAAAAAGAAAGAGTACGGGAATGATGTCCTGAATAGAAGAAGCGGGAATAGGAAGATTTTTTATTCCTTTTGTTACTCTTTTTTTTTTTTTTAAGCAAAGGACGCCCGAATATACCATAAAATTATCGATAGATAAATATTTATTGGATACCTACCTTACCTAATGTTTATTTTTGACCTAAACCCTGCAGCCTTGCTTTGTATCATTCTATGAAAGAATGAAGAGATTTTATCCATAATACAACTCCTAAATTGATTTTTGATCGACCTATTTAATCTGATTCTCGTTAGAATTAAGTAGTCCTTACTTTAGTGTATGTAGGTAACATAAGATGTACGATAAAAAAATGTATAATAATTAGTAAGTCTTGATATTCTTTCGTGGAGTCCCTTCTTGAATCTTAGATTGAAAAAAAAAAAGAATGCCCCTTAGGGACCTTTCTTTGGATACCAAGATTTCTGACATCTTATCCTCGTATTTTAAAATTATCAAATCGAATCTCAATTAAGAACCAATTCAAATTCATATAATAAAAGAATAAGGAAACACTACCTCACCCCTATTGATAACCATTTTGGCCACTACCGTCAAAACAAACCCTAACCCTAGTTTGAGGATAGAACTATGGTATGGTTTCTCTAAACCCAGTATCGGCAGGCCCAGTTACTCTCTTGCCCGAACTTATGCGAAGTAAAAATTTATCGAATTCGATCAGCACTATAAAAAAAACCTAAGTATTTTATTGATCAGGCGGCACCCAGATTTGAACTGGGGATAAAGGATTTGCAGTCCCCTGCCTTACCGCTTGGCCATGCCGCCAAAAAATCCGATCAAAAATCTAGAAAACAGCAAGTATTCATCCACGTTTTCTTACGAAAAGCCCCTTTTATTTTGAATATAATTCTACTTACTTTTTTCCAATCTTTTTCAAAAAATCTATTCCTGCTTTTTTTGATCCAGTTTCTATTATTCTCCTCGATAGATTCTATCTTAAAACATACATTGTTAACACAATAAAACTTCCCATTTCTTTCTATTGAGATGAAAAAGAAGAAAAAGTGGATTTCTATTCACAGGCTGCAAAATTCAGAATAAATTGGAACCGTTAACTAGAATTCTCTTTTTTTTATTGCAGTAGTGAACTACTCTTAAATCGGTATTATCTCCCCCCCCTTCAATGGCATAATAAAATATTATGGCTTTATGCTTAATCCGTGTATAGGTAAACTTTAGGTCCGAACAGCATTATTATCCAAAGATCCCCTTTATGTACATATCTCTATGGGGAATCATGCTTTAATTTTTCAAAGTATTAAATTAAATATCTTGAATAAAAAAAGGAAATTTGCTCTGATATAGAGTATAACCTGACTATCTTGGCGTACCCAAGTGAAATTACGATAAAAGAAAAGCATGGATATGGGGAGAGGTGGATAACTAGATTGGCATGTACTTAAAAAAGGGACTTACTTTATTTTAGAATTCCACAATGAAATACTGAATTTTCTAGCAATTATACTACTCCGATCCGAAATAAAAAAGAACCCTCAAATTATTTTGAGAAATTAAAGTAAGCACGCTATTCTAAATCGAAGTAAAGTCAAACTTTCTAGTATATTATATTACGGCTTTATTACATTCATAGAAAGGAGATAAAATGAGAAATCTTTGCCATCCAATCTGATTAGAATATCATAACATAAAGTATAAGTGGCAGAATTTTTTTTGTAGGAATGTTTTATCAATTCATTTTCATTTCATTTGTACCCCTGGCAAACTCGAACTTTCGTCCAAATGGTCTCTATTCATATGTATGAAATACATATATGAAATACGTATGTGGAGTTCCCTAGAATTTCATGTGATTCAGTAAACAGAATATAGATTCCATGATTGCTAGATCGATCCATAGGGATTGATGAAGAGTGAGCTGATAATGGAATTTTTCTTTGATAAACAGGAAACTTAAGATTAAGATGCTCCGGAATGGAAACGAGGGAATGTCCACAATACCCGGATTTAGTCAGATCCAATTCGAGGGATTTTGTAGGTTCATTAATCAAGCCTTGGCAGAAGAACTTGACAAGTTTCCAACAATTAAAGATCCAGATCACGAAATTGCATTTCAATTATTTGCGAAAGGATATCAACTGCTAGAACCCTCGATAAAAGAAAGAGATGCTGTGTATGAATCACTCACCTATTCTTCCGAATTATATGTATCTGCGAGATTAATTTTTGGTTTCGATGTGCAAAAGCAAACCATTTCTATCGGAAACATTCCTATAATGAATTCCTTAGGAACCTTTATTATAAATGGAATATACCGAATTGTGATCAATCAAATATTGCTAAGTCCTGGTATTTACTACCGCTCGGAATTAGATCATAAGGGAATTTCTATCTACACTGGCACTATAATATCAGATTGGGGGGGGAGATCGGAATTAGCAATTGATAAAAAAGAAAGGATATGGGCTCGCGTGAGTAGAAAACAAAAGATATCTATTCTAGTTCTATCATCAGCTATGGGTTCGAATCTAAGAGAAATTCTGGATAATGTTTCCTACCCTGAAATTTTCTTGTCTTTCCCGAATGCTAAAGAGAAGAAGAGGATTGAGTCAAAAGAAAAAGCTATTTTGGAGTTTTATCAACAATTTGCTTGTGTAGGTGGGGACCTGGTATTTTCGGAGTCCTTATGCGAGGAATTACAAAAGAAATTTTTTCAACAAAAATGTGAATTAGGAAGGATTGGTCGACGAAATATGAATCGGAGACTTAATCTTGATATTCCTCAGAACAATACATTCTTGTTACCACGAGATGTATTGGCCGCTACGGATCATTTGATTGGAATGAAATTTGGAACGGGTATACTTGACGATGACGATATGAATCACTTGAAAAATAAACGTATTCGTTCGGTTGCGGATCTGTTACAAGATCAATTCGGATTGGCTCTTGGTCGTTTACAACATGCAGTTCAAAAAACTATTCGTAGAGTATTCATACGTCAATCGAAACCGACTCCCCAAACTTTGGTAACTCCAACTTCAACTTCAATTTTATTAATAACTACTTATGAGACCTTTTTTGGCACATACCCGTTATCTCAAGTTTTTGATCAAACGAATCCATTGACACAAACTGTTCATGGGCGAAAAGTGAGTTGTTTAGGTCCTGGAGGGTTGACGGGGAGAACCGCAAGTTTTCGGAGCCGAGATATTCATCCGAGTCACTATGGGCGTATTTGTCCAATTGACACGTCTGAAGGAATCAATGTTGGACTTACTGGATCCTTAACAATTCATGCGAGAATTGATCACTTGTGGGGATCCATAGAGAGTCCGTTTTATGAAATATCTGCTGAGAAAGCAAAAGAAAAAAAAGAGAGACAGGTGGTTTATCTATCACCAAATAGAGATGAATATTATATGATAGCAGCAGGAAATTCTTTGTCCTTGAATCAAGGTATTCAGGAAGAACAGGTTGTTCCGGCTAGATACCGTCAAGAATTCTTGACTATTGCATGGGAACAGATTCATGTTAGAAGTATTTTTCCTTTCCAATATTTTTCTATTGGGGGTTCTCTCATTCCTTTTATTGAGCACAATGATGCGAATCGGGCTTTAATGAGTTCTAATATGCAGCGCCAAGCAGTTCCGCTTTCTCGGTCCGAGAAATGCATTGTTGGAACTGGATTGGAACGCCAAACAGCTCTAGATTCGAGGGTTTCCATTATAGCCGAACGCGAGGGAAAGATCATTTCTACTGATAGTCATAAGATACTTTTATCAAGTAGTGGGAAGACTATAAGTATTCCTTTAGTTAACCACCGTCGCTCTAACAAAAATACTTGTATGCACCAAAAACCCCGGGTTCCACGGGGTAAATCCATTAAAAAAGGACAAATTTTAGCAGAAGGAGCTGCTACAATTGGGGGCGAACTTGCTTTAGGAAAAAACGTATTAGTAGCTTATATGCCATGGGAAGGTTACAATTTTGAAGACGCAGTACTAATTAGCGAACGTTTGGTATATGAAGATATTTATACCTCTTTTCACATCCGGAAATATGAAATTCAGACGGATACGACAAGCCAGGGCTCCGCTGAAAAAATCACTAAAGAAATACCACATCTAGAAGAACATTTACTCCGCAATTTGGACAGAAATGGAGTTGTTAGGTTGGGATCCTGGGTAGAAACTGGTGATATTTTAGTAGGTAAATTAACGCCTCAGATAGCGAGCGAATCATCTTATATCGCGGAAGCTGGATTATTACGGGCCATATTTGGCCTTGAGGTTTCCACTTCAAAAGAAACTTCTCTGAAATTACCTATAGGTGGAAGAGGGCGCGTTATCGATGTGAAATGGATCCAAAGGGACCCGCTCGACATAATGGTTCGTGTATATATTTTACAGAAACGTGAAATCAAAGTTGGGGATAAAGTAGCCGGAAGACATGGGAATAAAGGGATCATTTCCAAAATTTTGCCTAGGCAAGATATGCCCTATTTGCAAGATGGAACACCCGTTGATATGGTCTTCAATCCCTTAGGAGTACCCTCCCGAATGAATGTGGGACAAATATTTGAAAGCTCGCTCGGATTAGCGGGGGATCTGCTAAAGAAACATTATAGAATAGCACCCTTTGATGAGAGATATGAGCAAGAGGCTTCAAGAAAACTTGTGTTTTCAGAATTATATGAAGCCAGTAAAGAAACAAAAAATCCATGGGTATTTGAACCCGAGTACCCGGGAAAAAGCAGAATATTTGATGGAAGAACAGGCGACCCCTTTGAGCAACCTGTTCTAATAGGGAAGTCCTATATCTTAAAATTAATTCATCAAGTTGATGAGAAAATTCATGGGCGTTCTACTGGGCCCTACTCACTTGTTACACAACAACCGGTTAGAGGAAGAGCCAAGCAAGGGGGACAACGAGTAGGAGAAATGGAAGTTTGGGCTTTAGAAGGATTTGGTGTTGCTCATATTTTACAAGAGATACTTACTTATAAATCTGACCATCTTATAGCTCGCCAAGAAATACTTAATGCTACGATCTGGGGAAAAAGAATACCTAATCATGAGGATCCTCCAGAATCTTTTCGAGTGCTCGTTCGAGAACTACGATCTTTGGCTCTAGAACTGAATCATTTCCTTGTATCTGAAAAGAACTTCCAGGTTAATAGGGAGGAAGTTTGATCGGAATAAATATAAATTCTTTTCTTATTTCTATTTTATGATTGACCAATATAAACATCAACAACTTCAAATTGGACTCGTTTCCCCTCAACAAATAAAGGCTTGGGCTAACAAAAACCTACCTAATGGAGAAGTCGTTGGCGAAGTCACAAGGCCCTCTACTTTTCATTATAAAACCGATAAACCAGAAAAAGATGGATTGTTTTGCGAAAGAATCTTTGGACCCATAAAAAGCGGGATTTGCGCTTGTGGCAATTCTCGAGCGAGCGGAGCTGAAAACGAAGACGAAAGATTTTGCCAAAAATGCGGGGTCGAATTTGTGGATTCTCGGATACGAAGATATCAAATGGGATACATCAAACTCGCATGTCCCGTGACTCATGTGTGGTATTTGAAAGGTCTTCCTAGTTATATCGCGAATCTTTTAGATAAACCTCTTAAGAAGTTGGAGGGCCTAGTATACGGCGATTTCTCTTTTGCTAGGCCCAGCACTAAAAAACCCACTTTTTTACGATTACGAGGTTTATTCGAAGAGGAAATTGCATCCTGTAACCACAGCATTTCTCCCTTTTTTTCTACCCCAGGCTTTGCAACATTTCGAAATCGGGAAATTGCGACAGGAGCAGGTGCTATTAGAGAACAATTAGCAGATTTGGATTTGCGAATTATTATAGAGAATTCTTTGGTCGAATGGAAGGAATTAGAAGACGAGGGGTATAGTGGAGATGAGTGGGAAGATAGAAAAAGACGAATAAGAAAAGTTTTTTTGATTAGACGCATGCAATTGGCGAAACATTTTATTCAAACAAATGTAGAACCAGAATGGATGGTTTTGTGCTTATTACCGGTTCTTCCTCCCGAATTGAGACCTATTGTTTATAGGTCTGGAGATAAAGTAGTGACTTCAGACATTAATGAACTTTATAAGAGAGTTATCCGTCGGAACAACAATCTTGCCTATCTATTAAAAAGAAGTGAATTAGCGCCAGCAGATTTAGTAATGTGCCAGGAAAAATTGGTACAAGAAGCCGTGGATACACTTCTTGATAGTGGGTCCCGCGGGCAACCGACGAGGGATGGTCACAATAAAGTATACAAATCACTTTCAGATGTAATTGAAGGTAAAGAGGGAAGGTTTCGCGAGACTCTGCTTGGGAAACGGGTCGATTACTCGGGGCGTTCTGTCATTGTTGTGGGTCCTTCGCTTTCATTACATCAATGTGGATTACCTCTAGAGATAGCAATAAAGCTTTTTCAGCTATTTGTAATTCGCGATTTAATCACGAAACGCGCCACTTCTAATGTAAGGATTGCTAAAAGGAAAATTTGGGAAAAAGAACCCATTGTATGGGAAATACTTCAAGAAGTTATGCGGGGACATCCTGTACTGTTAAATAGAGCACCTACCCTGCATAGATTAGGCATACAGGCCTTTCAACCCACTTTAGTAGAGGGGCGTACTATTTCTTTACACCCATTAGTGTGTAAGGGTTTCAATGCGGACTTTGATGGAGATCAAATGGCTGTTCATCTACCTTTATCCTTGGAAGCTCAGGCAGAAGCCCGTTTACTTATGTTTTCTCATATGAATCTCTTATCTCCCGCTATTGGGGATCCTATTTGCGTACCAACCCAAGACATGCTTATCGGGCTTTATGTATTAACGATTGGAAAGCGTCGAGGTATTTGTGCAAATAGATATAATAGTTGCAGAAACTACCCAAATCTAAAAGTAAATTACAATAATAATAATAATTTTAAATATAGGAAAGATAAAGAACCCCATTTTTCTAGTTCTTATGATGCACTGGGAGCTTATAGACAAAAACTAATCAGTTTAGATAGTCCCTTGTGGCTACGATGGAACCTGGATCAACGCGTCATTGGGTCAAGAGAAGTTCCGATTGAAGTTCAATATGAATCTTTGGGGACTTATCATGAGATTTATGCCCACTATCTAATAATGGGAAATAGAAAAAAAGAAATTCGTTCGATATACATTCGAACCACTCTTGGTCATATTTCTTTTTATAGAGAAATAGAGGAAGCCATACAAGGATTTAGTCAGGCCTATTCATACACTACCTAAACAAGAAAGTTAGATTCGGCGATGCCCCTCCCCTTTCGGGGGGCATTCCGATTTCCCTAGTATCATCATTATTTGCCACGCGAATCCAGATTGAGATTGAGGCAATTAAGTTAATTAAATTTTCGAATCACTGACTCAGGCCCATTGTCGAATCCTACTCAGCAATTGTCGAATCCTACTCAGCCGAAAAGGGGGTACTTATGTATGGCGGAACGGGCCAATCTGGTCTTTCATAATAAAGAGATAGACGGAACTGGTATGAAACGACTTATTAGCAGATTAATAGATCATTTTGGAATGGGATATACATCCCATATACTGGATCAACTAAAGACTCTGGGCTTCCATCAAGCCACTACTACATCGATTTCGTTAGGAATCGAGGATCTTTTAACAATACCCTCTAAGGGATGGTTAGTCCAAGACGCGGAACAACAGAGTTTTCTTTTGGAGAAACACTATTATTATGGGGCTGTACACGCGGTAGAAAAATTACGCCAATCTGTTGAGATATGGTATGCGACAAGTGAATATTTGAAACAAGAAATGAATTCAAATTTTCGGATAACGGATCCTTCTAATCCAGTCTATCTAATGTCTTTTTCAGGAGCCAGAGGAAATGCATCTCAAGTACACCAATTAGTAGGTATGAGAGGATTAATGTCGGACCCTCAAGGACAAATGATTGATTTACCTATTCAAAGCAATTTACGCGAGGGACTTTCTTTGACAGAATATATAATTTCCTGCTATGGAGCCCGCAAAGGGGTTGTAGATACTGCTGTGCGAACAGCAGATGCTGGATATCTTACACGTAGACTTGTTGAAGTAGTTCAACATATTATTGTGCGTAGAAGAGATTGTGGTACTATCCGAGGTATTTCTGTAAGTCCTCAAAATGGGATGACGGAAAAACTTTTTGTCCAAACACTAATTGGTCGTGTATTAGCAGACGATATATATATCGGTTCACGATGCATTGCCGCGCGAAATCAAGATATTGGAATTGGATTAGTCAATCGATTCATAACTGCCTTTCGAGCACAACCATTTCGAGCACAACCAATATATATTAGAACCCCCTTTACTTGCCGAAGCACTTCTTGGATCTGTCAATTATGCTATGGCCGGAGTCCTACTCATAGTGATCTGGTCGAATTGGGAGAAGCCGTAGGTATTATTGCAGGTCAATCAATTGGGGAGCCAGGGACTCAACTAACATTAAGAACTTTTCATACTGGCGGAGTATTCACAGGGGGTACTGCCGACCTTGTACGATCCCCTTCGAATGGAAAAATAAAATTCAATGAGAATTTGGTTCACCCCACACGTACCCGTCATGGGCAGCCTGCTTTTCTATGTTATATAGACTTGCATGTAACTATTCAGAGTCAAGATATTCTATATAGTGTGAATATTCCCTCAAAAAGCTTGATTCTAGTGCAAAATGATCAATATGTAAAATCCGAACAAGTAATTGCGGAGATTCGTGCCGGAACGTCCACTTTACATTTTAAAGAAAGGGTACAAAAGCATATTTATTCTGAATCAGACGGCGAAATGCACTGGAGTACTGATGTTTACCATGCGCCCGAATATCAATATGGTAATCTTCGCCGATTACCAAAAACAAGCCATTTATGGATATTGTCAGTAAGTATGTGCAGATCCAGTATAGCGTCTTTTTCACTCCACAAGGATCAAGATCAAATGAATACTTATGGTAAAAAAGATAGGGAAATTCTTGATTATTCAACGTCGGATCGAATCATGTCCAATGGCCATTGGAATTTTATCTATCCTTCTATTTTTCAAGATAATTCAGATTTGTTGGCGAAAAAGCGAAGAAATAGGTTCGTCATTCCATTACAATATCATCAAGAACAAGAGAAAGAACTAATATCCTGTTTTGGGATTTCGATTGAAATCCCCCTTATGGGTGTTTTACGTAGAAATACTATTTTTGCTTATTTTGACGATCCCCGATACAGAAAAGATAAAAAGGGTTCAGGAATTGTTAAATTTAGATATAGGACCCTAGAAGAAGAATATAGGACTCGAGCGGAAGACTCAGAAGAGGAATATGAGACCCTAGAAGACGAATACAGGACCCGAGAGGACGAATATGAATATGAAACCCTAGAAGAATCTAAATATGGAATCCTAGAAGACGAATACGAATATGAAACCCTAGAAGACGAATATGGGAGCCCAGAAAACGAATATGGGAACCCAGAGAACGAATATAGGACTTTAGAGAAAGACTCAGAAGAGGAATATGGGAGCCCAGAGAGCAAATATAGGACCCAAGAGGACGAATATGGAACTCTAGAGGAAGACTCAGAAGACGAATATGGCAGCCCCGGGGAAAGCGCAGAGGAAAAATATGGTACTTTAGAGGAAGACTCAGAAGAAGATTCAGAGGACGAATACGAGAGCCCAGAGGAAGATTCCATCTTAAAAAAAGAGGGTTTGATTGAGCATCGAGGAACAAAAGAATTTAGTCTAAAATACCAAAAAGAAGTAGATCGGTTTTTTTTCATTCTTCAAGAACTTCATATCTTGCCGAGATCTTCATCCCTAAAGATACTTGACAATAGTATTATTGGAGTGAATACACAACTCACAAAAAATACAAGAAGTCGACTAGGCGGACTGGTCCGAGTGAAGAGAAAAAAAAGCCATACGGAACTCAAAATATTTTCCGGAGATATTCATTTTCCTGAAGAGGCGGATAAGATATTAGGTGGCTGTTTGATACCGCCAGAAAGACAAAAAAAAGATTCTAAGGAATCAAAAAAAAGGAAAAATTGGGTCTATGTTCAACGGAAAAAAATTCTCAAGAGCAAGGAAAAGTATTTTGTTTCCGTTCGCCCTACAGTGGCATATGAAATATGGACGAAGGAAGAAATTTAGCAACACTTTTCCCGCAGGATCTCTTGCAAGAAGAAAATAATCTCCAAATTCGACTTGTCAATTTTATTTCTCATGAAAATAGCAAGTTAACTCAAAGAATTTATCACACAAATAGTCAATTTGTTAGAACTTGCTTAGTAGTGAATTGGGAACAAGAAGAAAAAGAAAAGGCTGGTGCTTCCCTTGTTGAGGTAAGAGCAAATGATCTTATTCGCGATTTCCTAAGAATTGAGTTAGTCAAGTCCACTATTTCGTATACACGAAAAAGGTATGGTAGGACAAGTGCAGGACCGATTCCCCATAATAGGTTAGATCGCGCCAATATCAATTCTTTTTATTCCAAGGCGAAGATTGAATCACTTAGCCAACATCCAGAAGCTATTGGCACTTTGTTGAATCGAAATAAAGAATACCACTCTTTGATGATTTTGTCGGCATCCAACTGTTCTCGAATTGGTTTATTCAAGAATTCAAAACATCCCAATGCGATAAAAGAATGGAATCCTAGAATTCCTATTCGAGAAATTTTTGGGCCCTTAGGCGCTATTGTAGCTAGTATATCGCATTTTTCTTCATCTTACTATTTACTAACGCATAATAAAATCCTGTTAAAAAAATATTTGTTCGTTGACAATTTAAAACAAACCTTCCAAGTACTTCAAGAACTTAAATACTCTTTAATAGATGAAAATAAAAGGATTTCTAATTTCGATAGTAACATAATGTTGGATCCATTCCTTTTGAATTGTCACTTTGTCCATCATGATTCTTGGGAAGAGACATTGGCAATAATTCACCTTGGACAATTTATTTGTGAAAATGTATGTCTATTTAAATCGCACATAAAAAAATCCGGTCAAATTTTCATTGTAAATATGAATTCCTTTGTTATAAGAGCAGCTAAACCTTATTTGGCCACTACAGGAGCAACTGTTAATGGTCATTATGGAGAAATCCTTTACAAGGGAGATAGGTTAGTTACGTTTATATATGAAAAATCGAGATCTAGTGACATAACGCAAGGTCTTCCAAAAGTGGAACAAATCTTTGAAGCGCGTTCAATTGATTCATTATCCCCGAATCTCGAAAGGAGAATTGAGGATTGGAATGAGCGTATACCAAGAATTCTTGGGGTCCCTTGGGGATTCTTGATTGGAGCTGAGCTAACCATAGCCCAAAGTCGTATCTCTTTGGTTAATAAAATCCAAAAGGTTTATCGATCCCAAGGGGTACAGATCCATAATAGACATATAGAGATTATTATACGCCAAGTAACATCAAAAGTGCGGGTTTCCGAAGATGGAATGTCTAATGTTTTTTCGCCTGGGGAATTAATCGGACTATTGCGAGCGGAACGAGCAGGACGAGCTTTGGATGAATCGATCTATTATCGGGCAATCTTATTGGGAATAACAAGGGCTTCCCTGAATACCCAAAGTTTCATATCTGAAGCAAGTTTTCAAGAAACTGCTCGAGTTTTAGCAAAAGCTGCCCTACGAGGTCGCATTGATTGGTTGAAAGGCTTGAAAGAAAACGTAGTTCTGGGGGGGATTATACCTGTTGGTACCGGATTCCAAAAATTTGTGCATCGTTCCCCACAAGACAAGAACCTTTATTTCGAAATAAAAAAAAAAAATCTATTCGCGTCGGAAATGAGAGATTTTTTGTTTCTCCATACAGAATTAGTTTCTTCAGATTCTGACGTAACAAACAATTTTTATGAGACATAAGAACCCCCATAAAAATATTTTTTACTTTACTAGACTTTTGAACTTAGAACACTAACAGGTCAAATTTTAGATTTTTAAGATTTTTATTTTAATAAGTAAAACAAGTCAGTTAATTCATTAAGGTGGTTATGTTTATACCATGTATCAATGGCCAACTCTTATCTTAGTACAAGGTTCTCTCGGAACAATTATTATTTATTTCAAGCTATTTCGGATCTTTCTTAATCTTCAAAAAGAACTAAATTCCGTAATGGAATGGTAGGATTAAAAAAAAGGAAGTGTGGAAAAAATGACAAGAAGATATTGGAACATTAATTTGAAAGAGATGATAGAAGCAGGAGTTCATTTTGGTCATGGTATTAAGAAATGGAATCCTAAAATGGCCCCTTACATTTCGGCAAAGCGTAAAGGTACTCATATTATAAATCTCGCTAGAACGGCTCGTTTTTTATCAGAAGCTTGTGATTTAGTTTTTGATGCAGCAAGTCAGGGAAAAAGTTTCTTAATTGTTGGTACCAAAAAAAGAGCAACAGATTTAGTAGCATCAGCTGCAATAAGGGCTCGTTGTCATTATGTTAATAAAAAGTGGTTCAGTGGTATGTTAACGAATTGGTCGATTACGAAAACTAGACTTTCTCAATTTAGAGACTTAAGAGCAGAAGAAAAAATGGGAAAATTCCACCATCTCCCAAAAAGAGATGTGGCAATCTTGAAGAGAAAATTATCTACTTTGCAAAGGTATCTCGGCGGGATCAAATATATGACGAGATTGCCAGACATTGTGATCGTCCTTGATCAGCAAAAAGAGTATATAGCTCTTCGGGAATGTGCCATTTTGGGGATTCCTACTATTTCTTTAGTCGATACAAATTGTGACCCGGATCTCGCGAATATATCGATTCCAGCCAACGATGACACTATGACTTCAATTCGATTGATTCTTAACAAATTAGTATTTTCAATTTGTGAGGGCCGTTCTCTCTATATAAGAAATCGTTGATTAAGAATATATAGTGAATTCTTGGGCAACTGCGTAAATTTATGGAATCACTTACTTTACTATATCTTTTTTTTTGCATAGAATTTTTTTTGCATAGAAAAAAGAAGGGGAATATTGATATATATTAGAGGGTATTGATATATATTATGATCTGATGTGCTTTCTTGGTATCCTAAATATAAGATTAATACTTCAAGTTGCTGAGTTGAGAAAGAGATGGTTGAATCAAAAGAATTCCTTTTTTGAAGTTCAATTTTTATCAGAGGACAATATGAATATTATACCTTGTTCCATTAAAACACTCAAGGGGTTATACGATATATCGGGTGTAGAAGTAGGCCAACACTTCTATTGGCAAATAGGAGGTTTCCAAATTCATGCCCAAGTACTCATCACTTCTTGGGTCGTAATTACTATCTTGCTAGGTTCAGTTGTCATAGCTGTTCGGAATCCACAAACCATCCCGACCGACGGTCAGAATTTTTTTGAATATGTCCTTGAGTTTATTCGAGACTTGAGCAAAACTCAGATTGGAGAAGAATATGGTCCCTGGGTTCCCTTTATTGGAACTATGTTCCTTTTTATTTTTGTTTCGAATTGGTCGGGTGCTCTTTTACCTTGGAAAATTATAGAGTTACCCCATGGGGAATTAGCAGCGCCCACGAATGATATAAATACTACTGTTGCTTTAGCTTTACTCACGTCAGCGGCATATTTTTATGCTGGTCTTAGCAAAAAAGGATTGAGCTATTTCGAGAAATATATTAAACCAACTCCAATCCTTTTACCAATTAACATCCTAGAAGATTTCACAAAACCATTATCGCTTAGCTTTCGACTTTTCGGGAATATATTGGCGGATGAATTAGTCGTTGTTGTTCTTGTTTCTTTAGTCCCCTTAGTAATCCCTATACCGGTCATGTTTCTTGGATTATTTACAAGCGGTATTCAAGCTCTTATTTTTGCAACATTAGCCGCAGCCTATATAGGTGAATCCATGGAGGGTCATCATTGAATTGACTCTTTTTGGAAATAGTATTTTTTTTTTTTGCAGCTTAGCTCAATTCATGCATGGTTCCAGATAATCTGCTTGGTTGCAAAAAAATAGTTAGAAATGCGTATGAATATATAGCCTAGAGTTGTAGGAGAGAGAATAGAATAGACTATATTATGGAATTTTCAAAGTATATATGCATTAAGGAGGGTGGAGTCAGGCTAGATCTATACTATAATATCCTTAATGTCTATAAGTGGAGTCCTCTTTTATGCAGGTTTCCACTTTAAGCAATGATTTTAGAATCCGATTCAATAGAAAATGAGAAAATATGCAAACAAAATAGAAGAAACAAATGTATATATATAGGATATTATATTATATATTCCTAGGTTAGATTCATTATCTAATCCGATATATGGATATGGAATTCCCTTCTATGTAGTTCGGACAATTCACATTATCATTTCAATTTGATTTCAATTTGTACTTTTTAGTTACTTTACTTCTCCCCAATAGAGCTTAGAAGTAAGAATTTATTGGTTGATTGTATCCTTAACCATTTCTTTTTTTTGACACGAGGAACTACTCACCATGAATCCACTAATTGCTGCTGCTTCTGTTATTGCTGCTGGATTGGCCGTAGGGCTTGCTTCTATTGGACCTGGAGTTGGTCAAGGTACTGCTGCAGGACAAGCTGTAGAAGGTATTGCGAGACAGCCAGAAGCAGAAGGTAAAATACGAGGTACTTTATTGCTTAGTCTAGCTTTTATGGAAGCTTTAACAATTTATGGACTAGTTGTGGCACTAGCGCTTTTATTTGCGAACCCTTTTGTTTAATCTTAAAAAAAAAATTCTTTCGATTTCGATTAGATACTTTTTTCTTTTTTTAGTAAATTGGTATTTGCTTCCACAATTCCAATTATATCAATACTTTATTTAATTTACTCCTATTTATTACTCCTGGAATTATCTATTTATCGGGACAGATAATACCCCATTCTAGGAAGGGCTGAGTTGAGTATTATTAATTTAGAAGATATGCTCACCTTCTTATTTCCCGTCCTTAGTTTAGGAAAGTGGAAAGTTTTTTCCTTTTATTTTAGGAATTTTGGGAACAGAACATTTCAACAAAGGAAGTCTTTCACCGGTCAAACAAGACGTAAGACTTAATCTAAAAGAAATTACTAGATTGAATCTATTTGCATTAAAAAAACCGATCAAAAAAGGGCGAGCGAAGTAAGTGATCGAAAAACTTTGTTCTTTGTTCGTCCTATCTATAAGAGGAGAGCATATGAAAAATGTAACCCATTCTTTCGTTTTTTTAGCTCACTGGCCATCCGCTGGCAGTTTCGGGCTTAATACCGATATTTTAGCAACAAATCTAATAAATCTAACTGTAGTGGTTGGTGTTTTGATTTTTTTTGGAAAGGGAGTGTGTGCGAGTTGTCTATTTCAAGAATAGATTGGATCTATCCGGCTGCACTTTATAATATTTTTTAGTATTTTTCGGATAAATAAGAAAAGGGTGCACGATCTCGACGAATTACTTCTGAATAAATTCAGAAATCATATGGAAGAACCATAGCATTTCGCGACTCATTGGTAAATCAACTTTGATTCTCTATAAACCAAGAATGTGAGACCATTAACACGGTTAAAGCTAAACTGCTTGAAGTCCAGGCAAAAAGAGGTACTCTTTCTACAACTATATTAGTATTAGTACCAATTTAAACGGGAAATAGCTAATGTAAAATTTATCTGATATAGAACACTCATATCGATAAAATGGTTTGAACTATTTACTAGAAAAAAAAGGGGGCACCCTGCCCTTTTTTAACCAATGCCGAATCGACGACCTATGTATAAAAAAGAGAAATTTTTTGGATTTGAAGAAAAAAAAAATAAAAAAGAATTCTATTAATTTTCATTTTCCATTTATTTAGTTAGTTTTTCTTAATGAAATTGAAATTATTAACTAGAGGGCAAATAAAAATAAAGAAACAACTTTGCTGACCATGATATATTTTTATCTAGGCGGAAGAGTCCTCTTAATATTTATCTAGTCTTATATAGGTTTCGGTATATTGAAATATAAACATAAAAAAGAAGATAGAGGATAGGCTCATTACTTAAAAAAAAGATATGGAAATAGCTATAGAAAAAAAAAAAGGAGCGTGAGAGCCAAATGAATCGAAAGATTCATGTTTGGTTCGGGAAGAGATCATAAAAGTTGTAAACTTACAAAATAATCTACTTTCATTAAAAGATTTATTAGATAATCGAAAACAGAGGATCTTGAGTACTATTCGAAATTCAGAAGAATTGCGTAGAGGGACCATTGAGCAACTCGAAAAAGCTCGGATTCGATTACAGAAAGTCGAACTAGAAGCGGATGAGTATCGAATGAATGGATACTCTGAGATAGAACGAGAAAAAGCAAATTTGATTAATGCTACTTCTATTAGTTTGGAACAATTGGAAAAGTCTAAAAACGAAACCCTTTATTTTGAAAAACAAAGGGCAATGAATCAGGTCCGACAGCGGGTTTTCCAACAGGCCGTACAAGGAGCTCTAGGAACTCTGAATAGTTGTTTGAATACCGAGTTACATTTCCGTACGATTCGTGCTAATATTGGCATTCTCGGGTCCCTGGAATGGAAGAAATAATTAAATTAATTAGGCCTTGAACTTCTACTTTCGTTTAGAATTTAGGCATTATTTTTCCCCTTGCTTCCGAAAAAAGAGTCAAGAAACACTAATGGCAACCCTTCGAGTCGACGAAATTCATAAAATTCTCCGCGAACGTATTGAACAATATAATAGGAAAGTAGGGATTGAGAATATAGGTCGCGTAGTTCAAGTGGGGGATGGGATTGCTCGTATTATAGGTCTTGGTGAAATAATGTCAGGTGAATTAGTCGAATTTGCAGAAGGTACTAGGGGTATTGCTCTGAATTTGGAATCCAAAAATGTTGGGATTGTATTAATGGGCGATGGGTTGATGATACAAGAGGGAAGTTTTGTAAAAGCAACAGGAAGAATTGCTCAGATACCCGTGAGTGAGGCTTACTTGGGTCGTGTTGTAAATGCTCTGGCTAAACCTATTGATGGGAAAGGCGAAATTATAGCTTCCGAATCTCGCTTAATTGAATCTCCTGCTCCAAGTATAATTTCCAGGCGTTCCGTATACGAACCTCTTCAAACAGGGCTTATTGCTATCGATTCGATGATCCCTATAGGGCGCGGTCAGCGAGAGTTAATTATTGGGGACAGACAGACTGGCAAAACAGCAGTAGCCACAGATACAATTCTCAATCAAAAAGGGCAAGGTGTAATATGTGTTTATGTAGCTATCGGTCAAAGAGCATCCTCCGTAGCTCAAGTAGTAACTACTTTCCATGAGGAGGGGGCCATGGAATACACTATTGTAGTAGCTGAAATGGCGGATTCACCTGCTACATTACAATACCTCGCTCCTTATACGGGAGCAGCCCTGGCTGAGTATTTTATGTACCGCGAACGGCATACTTTAATAATTTATGATGATCTCTCCAAACAGGCACAAGCTTATCGCCAAATGTCCCTTCTATTAAGAAGACCTCCCGGACGTGAGGCTTATCCAGGGGATGTTTTTTATTTGCATTCACGCCTTTTAGAAAGAGCCGCTAAATTAAATTCTCTTTTAGGCGAAGGAAGTATGACCGCTTTACCAATAGTTGAGACTCAATCTGGAGACGTTTCCGCCTATATTCCTACTAATGTAATCTCCATTACAGATGGACAAATATTCTTATCTGCGGATCTATTCAATGCCGGAATTCGACCCGCTATTAATGTGGGTATTTCTGTTTCCAGAGTAGGATCCGCGGCTCAAATTAAAGCCATGAAACAAGTAGCTGGCAAATCAAAATTGGAACTAGCGCAATTCGCAGAGTTACAAGCCTTTGCACAATTCGCCTCTGCTCTCGATAAAACAAGTCAGAATCAATTGGCAAGGGGTCGACGATTAAGGGAATTGCTTAAACAATCCCAGGCAAATCCTCTCCCAGTGGAAGAGCAGATAGCTACTATTTATACCGGAACAAGAGGATATCTTGATTCGTTAGAAATTGAACAGGTAAATAAATTTCTGGATGAGTTACGTAAACATCTAAAAGATACTAAACCTCAATTCCAAGAAATTATATCTTCTAGCAAGACATTCACCGAGCAAGCGGAAATCCTTTTGAAGGAAGCTATTCAGGAACAGCTGGAACGGTTTTCTCTTCAGTAACAAATAAATTTTGCATGTCTACTCTTGTTAGTAGAATAGGAATCGTTGAGAAAGCTTTTTCATTTGAATCATGCAAAAAAGTTTTCTTTGTTTTTAGTTTAGTATAGTTATTTAAAGAATAGATAGAAATAAGATTGCGTCCAATAGGATTTGAACCTATACCAAAGGTTTAGAAGACCTCTGTCCTATCCATTAGACAATGGACGCTTTTCTTTCATATTTTATTCTTTCTTTTATTTTTTTGCTTCTTCCGAGAAAAAACTGTTAGACCAAAACTCTTTTAGGAAATCAAAAAATCCAGATACAAATGCATGATGTATATATTATATCATGCATATATCATAAAGAAGGAGTATGGAGGCGGTAGTGGGAATCGAACCCGCAACCCCAAGGTTATGAGCCTTATGAGCTACCAAACTGCTCTATACTCTTAAACTAAAGAGGGGTAACTAGTGGATAAAAGAGGGTTGGATACGCCCCTCTACCAATATCTATACAAATAGAATAGTCCATTTATACAGAATGGTAAAGAGGGCTCCTCTATGATTATCAATTCCAGAAATCCATACAAATACGAAAGGGTATTTTATCCTTACCAACTGGATCTTGTTGCACCCGGTAACAAACATTCATAAACCATTTCTCGAAGTACGTGTCCGGATAGCCCAAAATGTCGATAGTTAGCTCTAGGTCTTCCGGTCAAAAAACAACGTCGATGAAGGCGTGTAGGTGCACTATTACGCGGTAGGGATTGCAATTTTTCTCGCATTTTCGTTTTTTCACTCAAACTCAAGGGAGAAACTTTGCTTCTTATCTTTTTTTTTAAAGATTGACGAATCAAATGATATTTCTGTTCTAATTTCTGCCGCTTCTTCTCCCTCTGAATCAAACTTTTTTTTGCCATAATGTGTCGTTGCTATTATTACCAAGTATACGGTTCTAATCCTAGATGGAAAAATAAATAGAAAAAGAAATCTAAAAAGGCAGATCCTCCCTCTCTATCAAGAGTAATGAACTAGGTGCTGATACAGTACAAAAAAACAAACTAAATTAACCAAACTTGCCTGATGTTGAGGCAATCAAGAAAGCTGCATAAGTGAATATATAACCCACGGAAAAGTGAGCTAATCCAACCAATCTTGCTTGCACAATGGAAAGAGCCACGGGCTTATCTCTCCAGCGAATTAAATTAGCTAAAGGTGTGCGTTCATGAGCCCATGCTAAAGTCTCAATTAATTCCTGCCAATACCCCCGCCAGGAAATTAAGAACATAAATCCAGTAGCCCAAACAAGATGTCCAAATAAGAACATCCACGCCCATACCGATAAACTATTCATCCCAAAAGGATTATATCCATTGATAAGTTGTGAAGAGTTTAACCATAGGTAATCTCTTAACCATCCCATCAAATAAGTGGAGGATTCATTAAATTGTGAAACGTTGCCCTGCCATAATGTGATATGTTTCCAATGCCAATAAAAAGTAACCCACCCAATGGTATTTAACATCCAGAAAACTGCCAAATAAAATGCGTCCCAAGCAGAAATATCACAAGTACCGCCGCGCCCTGGGCCGTCACAAGGAAAACTATATCCAAAATCCTTTTTATCTGGCATTAATTTGGAACCGCGTGCATCTAAAGCGCCCTTTACTAAAATCAATGTAGTTGTATGCAAACCTAGAGCAATAGCATGATGAACCAAGAAATCCCCAGGTCCTATTGTTAAGAAAAGCGAATTACTATTCTCATTAACAGCATTCAACCATCCGGGCAACCTAGGCTTCGACCCGCATTGAAAGCGGGGCCATTCGTTGAAGATAAGAGTATATCGAACCCATATGTCGTCTTGCCATGAGCAGATTGTATCCATTGGGCAAATATAGGTTCGATCAAGATTTGCTTTTCTGGAGTACCAAAAGCAAGCATGACGTCGTTATGAACATAAAGGCCCAAGGTATGGAATCCTAGAAAGAGGCTAGCCCAACTTAAATGAGATATGATAGCTTCTTTATGGTCTAACATTCTTGCCAATACATTATCCTCATTCTGTTCCGGATTGTAATCCCTAATGAAAAAAATAGCTCCATGAGCAAAAGCCCCTGTCATGATGAACCCTGCAATATATTGGTGATGAGTATATAAAGCAGCTTGAGTAGTAAAGTCTTGTGCTATGAATGCATAAGGAGGTAAAGAGTACATATGTTGAGCTACTAAGGAAGTAATAACCCCTAAAGAAGCTAGAGCAAGACCTAACTGAAAATGAATCGAATTGTTGATTGTGTCATAAAGGCCCTTATGCCCACGCCCTAATCGACCCCCCGGAGGAGTATGCGCTTCTAAAAGATCTTTAATACTGTGCCCAATTCCGAAGTTAGTTCGATACATGTGACCGGCAATGAGAAAAATAAATGCAATAGCTAAATGATGGTGAGCCATATCGGTCAGCCACAAACTTTGTGTTTGTGGATGGAATCCCCCAAGAAGAGTTAGAATGGCAGTTCCCGCTCCTTGAGCGGTACCAAATAAATGATTACTCGAATCAGGGTTTTGGGCATAAAGATTCCATTGACCCGTCAAAAGGGGTCCCAACCCCTGGGGATAGGGTAATACATCTAAGAAATTATTCCATCGAACGTACTCCCCCCTGGATGCGGGAATAGCAACATGAACTAAATGTCCTGTCCAAGCCAAAGAACTTACCCCGAAAAGTCCTGACAAATGATGATTGAGACGAGATTCCGCGTTTTTGAACCACGAAAGGCTTGGTTTCCATTTGGGTTGTAGATGTAACCAACCCGCTATTAAGGACAGCGTAGAAAGAAATAATAGAAAAAGAGCTCCAGTATAAAGATCCTCATTGGTGCGTAATCCTATTGTATACCACCACTGATAAACTCCAGAATAAGCAATATTCACTGGACCAGCAGCACCTCCTCGAGTAAAGGCTTCCACAGCGGGTTGACCAAAATGAGGATCCCAAATCGCATGAGCAATAGGTCTTACGTGTAAAGGATCCTGTATCCATGATTCAAAATTTCCTTGCCAAGCTACATGAAACAGATTTCCGGACGTCCATAGAAAGATTATTGCTAATTGCCCAAAGTGAGAAGCAAAAATGTTCTGATAAAGACGTTCTTCAGTAATATCATCATGACTTTCGAAATCATGTGCGGTAGCAATACCAAACCAAATACGACGAGTAGTGGGGTCCTGAGCTAAGCCTTGGCTAAACCTGGGAAATCTTAATTCCATAATGCCTTTCAAATCCTCCTAGCCACTATCCTACTGCAATAATTCTCGCTAAGAAGAATGCCCATGTCGTGGCAATTCCACCCAGAAGGTAATGGGTTACTCCTACAGCGCGTCCTTGTATAATGCTCAAGGCTCTAGGCTGAGTAGCAGGAGCAACTTTTAATTTGTTATGAGCCCAAACGATAGATTCAATGAGTTCTTGCCAATAACCACGGCCGCTGAATAAAAACATTAAACTGAAGGCCCAGACAAAATGAGCACCTAAGAAAAAAAGACCATATGCAGATAATGAAGAACCATAAGACTGAATGACTTGCGATGCCTGTGCCCACAAGAAATCTCGAAGCCACCCATTAATCGTAATGGAACTCTGTGCAAAGTTTCCCCCTGTAATATGAGTTACCACCCCTTGATCACTTATAGTACCCCAAACATCCGACTGCATTTTCCAACTGAAATGGAAAATGACTACCGAAATTGCATTGTACATCCAGAATAAACCTAAGAAAACATGATCCCAGGCGGATACTTGACATGTTCCCCCTCGGCCAGGCCCATCGCAAGGAAAGCGAAAACCTAGATTTGCTTTATCGGGTATCAAACGGGAACTCCGAGCAAATAAAACACCTTTCAAAAGTATTAATACAGTCACATGTATGGTAAATGCATGAATGTGATGGACTAAAAAATCTGCGGTTCCTAATGGAATAGGTAACAAAGCCACTTTGCCACCTACTGCTACTAACTCGCCGCCTCCCCACGTTAAGCTAGTACTTGTTGTTGCACCAGGAGCTGTTACGCCAGGCGCAGTAGCATGGATATTTTGTACCCATTGAGCAAAGATAGGTTGTAATTGTATGGCAGTATCCGAAAACATATCTTGTGGACGGCCTAAAGCACTCATGGTATCATTATGAATGTACAAGCCAAAACTGTGAAAACCTAGAAATATACATACCCAGTTAAGGTGGGATATGATTGCATCGCGGTGTCTAAGGACGCGATCTAATAGATCGTTGTATCGAGTAGTTGGATCATAGTCTCTTACCATAAAAATTGCTGCATGTGCAGCAGCACCGACTATTAGAAATCCGCCAATCCACATGTGGTGTGTGAACAAGGAAAGTTGTGTACCATAGTCAGTAGCTAGGTATGGATAGGGAGGCATAGAATACATATGATGAGCTACAACAATGGTTGTAGAGCCTAGCATAGCTAGGTTAAGAGATAATTGAGCATGCCATGACGTTGTTAAGATTTCATAAAGACCCTTATGGCCTTGTCCTGTAAATGGGCCCTTGTGAGCCTCCAAAATATCTTTAAGTCCATGGCCAATACCCCAATTGGTCCTATACATATGACCTGCGATTAGGAAAAGAATAGCAATAGCTAAATGATGGTGCGCAATATCGGTCAGCCAGAGACCACCGGTTACTGGATCTAGTCCTCCGCGAAAAGTCAGAAATTCTGCGTATTTGGACCAATTTAAAGTGAAAAAAGGGGTTGCTCCTTCGGCAAAACTAGGATAAAGTTGAGCCAAAAGGTCCCGATTCAAGATAAATTCATGAGGAAGTGGTATCTCTTTAGGATCCACCCCAGCGTCAAGAAATTGGTTAATTGGTAAAGATACATGAATTTGGTGCCCCGCCCAAGAAAGAGACCCAAGTCCTAATAATCCCGCTAAGTGGTGATTCAACATGGATTCTACATCTTGGAACCAGGCCAATTTGGGAGCGGCTTTGTGATAATGGAACCAACCAGCAAAAAGCATTAACGCTGCAAAAATCAATGCACCAATTGCAGTACAATAGAGTTGTAATTCACTAGTTATTCCAGATGCTCGCCAAAGCTGAAAAAAACCAGAGGTTATTTGGATTCCTCGGAAACCCCCGCCTACATCACCATTCAATATTTCTTGCCCTACTATAGGCCAAACTACCTGAGCACTGGGTCCAATGTGAGTAGGATCACTTAGCCATGCTTCATAATTGGAAAAACGGGCGCCATGAAAGTACATGCCACTCAACCAAAGAAAGATAATGGAAAGTTGCCCGAAATGAGCACTAAAGACTTTTCGAGAAATCTCCTCCAAATCACCAGTATGACTATCGAAATCGTGAGCATCAGCATGTAGGTTCCAGATCCAAGTGGTAGTATCAGGGCCCTTAGCTAGTGTTCTTGAGAAATGGCCGGGTCTGGCCCATTCCTCAAAAGATGTTTTTACAGGATCCCTATCCACAACAATTTTTACTTCTGGTTCCGGCGAACGAATAATCATTAAGTCCTCCTCTTTCCGGACAAGACATACAAAGAGACCCGCCAACTGTCTTTTTAGTGAATCTTTGAAAGATATATATTTTGAAAGATAGATTTTGAAAGATAGATTTTGAAAGATAGATATTGTGATTAGTTCTTTTCTTTACTATCTACCATCCTTCTATTTTTTTTTTAGTTATTCACTGGAGCAATTATATATTGAAGTCAATCCGAGGCAAGTGTTCGGGTCTATTATGACATAAAGATTAGGTGCCTAACGGACATTGTTTATCTTGAAAAACAAATATTTCTCGACGTAAGAAAAAAATCTTTTTTATTTTTAATTTAAGAAACTAGTGTATTTTTTTTGAGGGCATAAGCTCCTATCTATATCTACTTTCCTTGAGCATAATATAGGGTTTTTTATTTGATTCTAAATTCCAAGATAACTCATTAGAATTATTAATAAGATGGTCCTAATATATTAGCAATATTTAGATTGCCCCCTCTTTTTATTCACTTTATTACTTCTATTCTAGACCCTATCCCTATGGTTTATTCTTATGAAATATCATATAAAATAGAAGGTATAAGAAATGGATATAATGAAATTCTTGATTCGATCTTACGACCTAATTTATTTGATTAATGGATCAACAACCAAACCACCCATTTTATGAAAAAGAAGGAGCATGGTGGAGCATGGTCTTATTCAAATTCAAAGCGCTTCGTAATCTTCAACCAGTTCTGTGCTTCAATATAATTTCCCGGAGTAAGCGCTATAGCTTGTTTCCAATATTCAGCAGCTTGATCAAACCAAGCTTCCGCAATTTCCGAATCA
Source organism: Triticum urartu (assembly GCF_056163025.1). Taxonomy (NCBI): domain Eukaryota; kingdom Viridiplantae; phylum Streptophyta; class Magnoliopsida; order Poales; family Poaceae; genus Triticum; species Triticum urartu. The sequence goes on along the minus strand of NW_028259461.1, from coordinate 6,654,824 downwards.
CCCTGTAGAATGGCCTGTTCTCCTCGGTCGGAATAGGAAGTTCCTTCCCTTAGAACCGTACTTGAGAGTTTCCTACCTCATACGGCTCAGAAATTGCTATCTGAATTTCCCCTATCTTAACTGAATTCGATTTATCAAAAATCGATCCAATTTGTTCTTGGGTTAAGCAGAAGAAATTAATTACCTAAGTTTCAAACCCTAATTTTTATCAATAATCAGTTTGATCTTTTTTCCCACCTTCAGAAGAATGAAGCATAGATAGATATAGAGCCTTCGTTCAAATTTTCTGAGAGGTAACTATCCCGGTTTCATATATGAAATCTCTATAGAATCCTTGAAAAAGACTTTTTTCCATAAGAAAGAAAAAAGAACTTACTATCTTTGGGATCTGATACTACACCGCTGCTTAATCCCTTAGTGGATCGGCTCTATTACATAAGCGGATTCCTAAATTTTGCCCCATATCATGGGATAAGTAAGCAGTTTTTTTTAGTTGTATCGACCCAGTCGCTCACTAATTGATCTTTACGGTGCTTTCTCTATCAATTTGAGAAACTTTATCCATAGAGTAGTAGTATAGGCCATACTTTCTTCGTTTTTTGATTCTCGTGAAGTGTCCTTCCTTCCTACAGCTGATAGGGAAAAATCGTTGTTTTTACGATCCCTATGTAGAAAGCCCTTTTTTTCTAGTATTTACTAGAAAATTTGATCCTCTCTTTTTTTTTTTTCTTTCTATAGTGGAGATAGTCGCACGTAATGACAGATCACGGCCATATTATTAAAAGCTTGCGGTAAGAAGGGGTTTCGTTCTAGTGCCCGGAAATAATATTCCAAAGCCTTTGTATGCTCTCCATTGCTTGTGTGTATAAGGCCTATGTTATAGAGTATATAACTTCGATCATAGGGATCGATTTCTAGTCGCGTAGCTTCATAATAATTTTGCAAAGCTTCCGCATAATTTCCTTCGGATTGAGCCAACATCCGTTACGGTCGTTCATTCTATTCAAAAAATCTCCGTTCCAAAACCGTACATGAGGTTTTCATCTCATACGGCTCCTCCCTTCTGTACATAATAGTACTAAGCGAAATAATCTATAGAATCAAAATAGAATTAGTCCCGTCTCATTATGAACCGAAAGGGGCTGGTATTTTTCCAAGAAATCTCTAGCCAACCTTCCCACAAGAGGTTTTTCTTAACACCAATGAATTCTATTAATGCTAGAGGAAAACGATAGCTCCAATAATTTCTTTGTTCTCAACGCCTCCTATTTAGAGGAATTAGCTACTTCAACGATCTTTGATGGTTATAGGGGTATCCAAAGTACAAACCTGATGGTTGTTTGTTATCCCAACCATTCTTCCCAGCCCTGATACCGATCAGGAAAGGGGTAATTTCTAACAAAGTTTTTCTCTTGTTGATTCCTATTTCTAGGTGTAGTGCTTTTCTCCCCTATGCTGCCTACGGATACTAATAGAGTAGGATTGGCCTGTAATCCATACCATACCATATCCTGTAGGTGTAACCTTTCGCTCAATACTCAAATCTACAATTGAAGTATCTGAAGCCGCATCAATCGAGGATACACGACGGAAGGAATTGTTAGTTCGCCTCACCTTCCCGAAGCGTGGGTTTGTTTGCTTTACAAATTTGGTTCTCTCTATGCCAACCCCCCTCTCTTTTTCGTAAGACTGAGGTATAGGTAGGGCTAAAAAAAAGCAAAAAAAAGAGTCAAATCGCACCATCTCTATAATAAGTAAATGCCTTTTTTTCTCCTGAGGTTGTCGGAATTATTCGCAATAAAATATTGGCTACAATTGAGGAGGTCTTATCAATGAAATTTCCATTTCCACGGGATCTAGGCATAATTCCCAACCCATTCTATATAGAATTGTTTTCATTCCTTCACAAAATAACATAAAAACAAACACATTCGATTCTTATAATTATAAATAGATTGATCCATATGCTCTACTCTAAATCCATATGCTTTAAATGGATAAGAGAGATATGGATTTTCCGCTCAGCTCAAATTGTATCCTTTTCCTTCTGCTTGGACACGAAGAGATATGAAATATTTGACTAAGACTGGATTTCATTCCACTTTCCTATTTCTGAACAACAACTTATGTTATCAACTATTTCGTGTTTTCAAAGTTATTAATTGTCTCATACCCTATTTTTGATTTCGATAGTATGGTGTAGCGTATCTTATGCAAACGGAATTCTAAGGTTTCTTTATTTTATTATGCAATAAGAAGAATTCTTCCATTTTCTTTTTCTTTAGTTGCGGGAAAACCCAAATTAAAACTTTTATTTTATAGCGAGCGCAATTTCTAGTAAAAAATCCTGTATCCTTCCACTTAGATCAAAAGGAATTTTTCCAATAGAACTATGGAACCCCCGAGTGGTTGCGGTTGTACCTGTACTGCAGGAATAAGAAAACTCGCTATTCACTCAGTTTATTTTCCATAATAAGTTATGTAGGAGAGATGGCCGAGCGGTTCAAGGCGTAGCATTGGAACTGCTATGTAGACTTTTGTTTACCGAGGGTTCGAATCCCTCTCTCTTCCGTTTTTCTTAATTCATCAACGTTAAGGATCACAATGTATCAAATCAAATAACAATTTTTTCCAGCAATAATATAATATCTTATATTATCTTATTTTGATTTAATAGAAATTAGAAATTCTCTATAGCAAATTACTGTGGTATGTAAAATACACATAGAGGAAAAAAGAAAAAAGGATCCTAATCCTAGGGTTAATCAATTTTAGCTAGTTGATGGGAAAATACAAATTAATGGTAATGGTCTTAGGGCGATTTAGTTCGGGGAAAGGGGAAGGGGAAGAAAATTCTATGAACCTTTCCTTTTTTCGTTAAGTTCAAGTCTGACGAGAGTAATATTCTACAACTAACAACTCATTTATTTTGAGACCGACCCACTTCCTATCTAGGATTTTATTTACTAGTCCTTTATATTCCAACGTGTCAATCGCCAAATGCTTTGGCAATTTCCCCGGGTCCGATGAAGCAATATAATTTTGAACCAGACCTTTTGATCTTTGGTTATCTTTCGTAGTAATAATATCTCGGGGTTTGCAACGAAAACTTGGTATATTGACTATACGACCATTAACTAAAATATGTCTATGGTTGACTAATTGGCGGGCCCCAGGAATGGTTGAAGCCATACCCAATCGAAAAAGGATATTATCCAAACGCATTTCAAGTAATTGTAGTAAAACCTGGCCTGTTGACCTTTTTGCTTTTCCAGCGATATGTACATATCTAAGTAATTGTCGTTCTGTCAGACCATAATGAAAACGCAATTTCTGTTTTTCTTGAAGACGAATACGATATTGCTCCTTTTTCCCAGAATTGAATTTTTTTTTAAGATTACTTCCGGATTTAGGTGTTTTTCTAGTGAGTCCTGGTAAAGCTCCCAGACGGCGTATTTTTTTTAAACGAGGTCCTCGATAACGGGACATGAAGACTCCTTTTTTTATTTTATTGAAATTTCATTTTACACAATTAATTTCATTGTATTTACATTACAGAATACATCGAAATTAAAACTGAATTAAACTACAGGATAAACAGAGTAAAATCAACTAAAGTACCCCAAAAAATGGAATTTCATCAAAATCTTTTTTTTTTGTATATATATTATTTATTTTATTGTTTTGTATCTAGCAAAATTGTAAGGTAAAAAACATAAAAGATCCTGGATTCTCCATTTAATTCGGAAAAAAAGAGATTCTTGTTCGTAGAACATCGATAGAGAAAAAAAAGCCGACTATCGGATTTGAACCGATGACCCTCGCATTACAAATGCGATGCTCTAACCTCTGAGCTAAGTGGGCTTACATAACGGAAATAGTGTAACAAATAGAAATAGGTATAGTATAGGAAATCCGTAAAATCTCAGATATTAGTTATTAATCTTAGCTATTAACTAGTTCTAAATTTGAAGTTATACTTATAAAAATAAAAAAATACTAAAACTTCTTAAAGATAAAGTTAGCTTGATATGCTTAACTATAGGATATTAAAAAATAAAATTATAGAATTTATTGGTATTTTCATTCGATCATTATAGACTTTATTATTTGTTAATAATTTGAGGATTAATATTTCACTAAGGGGAACATAGAGTCAGAGTAAATAAAATTGCTAATTCTGATTAGAAAAAAAGAATAAATATCAAGCGTTATAGTATAATTTTGAATACTATAAAAAAGTAAGACGGGAGGTGGGGGAGATAAAAACTTTTGGATATATTGATTCGGATTGAATTGCAAATACATCAAGGATAGAATCAATTCAATTCTGAATTGCAATAAGCAAGCGAGGTCTCTCAAATAGAGTCGAACTGAACTGCTAGACTACGTTGAGTGATGAACTCAATGATTCAAAAAAAAAACTAAGAGATGGATGAAATTACACAAGGAATCCTGGTCTCAAAGAAGAGGGAAATGGGGATATGGCGAAATCGGTAGACGCTACGGACTTGATTGTATTGAGCCTTGGTATGGAAACCTGCTAAGTGGTAACTTCCAAATTCAGAGAAACCCTGGAATTAAAAAAGGGCAATCCTGAGCCAAATCCGTGTTTTGAGAAAACAAGGGGTTCTCGAACTAGAATACAAAGGAAAAGGATAGGTGCAGAGACTCAATGGAAGCTGTTCTAACGAATCGAGTTAATTACGTTGTGTTGTTAGTGGAATTCCTTCTAGTTCTAAATTAGAGAAAGAGGGGTTTTATACCTTATACATTTAATAAACACGTATAGATACTGACATAGCAAACGATTAATCACAGAACTCATATTATATTCTAATTATAATATAGGTTCTTTATCTTTTTTAAAAATGAAATTAGAAATGATAATGATTATGAAATAAAAAACTCATATCATAATTTTTTTTTTTCATTATTGTGAATCCACTCCAATCGAATATTGAATAATCAAATTCTTCAATTAAAATTCAAAGTTTTCGAGATCTTTAAAAAAGTGGATTAATCGGACGAGGACAAAGAGAGAGTCCCATTCTACATGTCAATACTGACAACAATGAAATTTCTAGTAAAAGGAAAATCCGTCGACTTTATAAGTTGTGAGGGTTCAAGTCCCTCTATCCCCAAATCCTCTTTTATTCCCTAACTATACTATATTATTATTATTTATCCTCTTTTTTTTTTTCTTTTTATCAATGCACTTTTTTTTCTTTTTATCAATGCAATGGGTTTAAGATTCATTAGCTTTCTCATTCTACTCTTTCACAAAGGAATGCGAAGAGAACTCAATGGATCTTATCCTATTCATTGAATAGATTTCTTTTTTATTAGAGTATCGGCAAGAAATCTTGGTTATTCACTCTATTTTTAAGTTTTATTTAAGTAAACCATGCACAATGCATAGGACTACCCCCCCCATTTTCAAATTTAAAATTTGAAATACTTTAATTAATTTTTAGTCCTTTTAATTGACATAGATACAAATACTCTACTAGGATGATGCACAAGAAAAGGTCAGGATAGCTCAGTTGGTAGAGCAGAGGACTGAAAATCCTCGTGTCACCAGTTCAAATCTGGTTCCTGGCAGAGAAAAAAAAAAAAAAGATCCACCGAATAGGTATTGATCCAAATACCTCGAGATGGATTGTGATACATATTCATTAATAATATTTATTCATCTAAGTGGATAAATCTATAATATAAATATAGAGGCACTTCTTTTTCTTTTTAAAGAAGTTTTAAAATATATCTTTTCTTTATGATAAAGAAGGGGGTGAGATTCCCCTTTATTTTTTTGCGTTTCTTAATTTTGTATTCCGCTATTCCGACGAATATTTTTTTAGTCTTGCTTATCTTTATCTTATCTTATTTTCCTAGTTGTGCTAAGTAATGTGCGCGGTACAAAGTTCCTGGTAGAGAACTTCTTTGAGTCATCCTATTTTTCTGTTCATATGAAGGAAATTAATATGCGATTTTCAAAATAGGGGAATCCAAATGAAACCCTTTTTTTGCTCAGTCTATCTGGAATGCTTTTGTATAATTAGGAATTAATTATAAATAGGTATTCCGTTTCATCTAGGAAAAGAACCTAAAAATATTCCTTGACTTGAATAAAATCTGGAGTTGTGTTGTATAAGTGAGCATGAATTTCTTATCATTCAATGAGCATCTTGTATTTCATAAAAATTGGGGGTTATATAATCCTTACGTAAGGGCCAGCCTATCCAACTTTCAGGCATTAGGATACGTTTAAGGCGCGGATGATTATCATAAGAGATTCCCACCATATCATAAGATTCGCGTTCTTGAAAATCGGCACTTCTCCAAATCCAGAAGACAGACGGAATTCTAGGATTATCCTTTTGGGCAAAGACTTTTATGCAGACTTCTTCTGGATTATCTATACCATATTGTATTCTCGTAAGATGATACACGCTAGCTAAAGATCCACCGGGTGCTACATCATAAGCACATTGGGAGCGTAAATAATTGTAACCATATACATATAAAATGACAGCAATGGAATCCCAATCCCCTGCTTTTATTTGTAAAGTCTCTATTCCTCGGTGATCAAAGCCCAAAGATCTATGAACCACCTCATGTTTGACTAGCCAATTAGATAACCAACCCTGCTGCATTGTCTTCATCTCTCCCTCTTTGTATAAATATTTCACATTTCGGATGCAAGTTTGAAAGATTGCCCTGCTTTTTATTTTTCTACACAAAAGAGCCCCTCTCCTAATTCACTAATTTGTAGGAAGGTACTGAACTTTTGGATTTGAAAAAAGTTTCAGAAGATATATCTAATGTAGATGGTGATTGATAGAGCAATTCTTGCTCATAAGTTCCTGTATGAGTACTGCGCCTAACATAAAGCTTGTGACTGGTAGTAAAACATCTATTTTTATTTTGAGATAGAGTTTGATCCTCAACTATTTCTCGCGATATCTTCTTACGAAGTTTTGTTAGGGCATCTATAACTGCCTCCGGTTTAGGTGGGCAGCCCGGCAAGTAGACATCCACAGGAATTAACTTATCAACTCCCCGAACAGTACTATAGGAATCCGTACTGAACATTCCCCCTGTAATAGTACAGGCTCCCATAGCAATGACGTATTTTGGTTCAGGCATTTGCTCGTATAATCTCACTAAAGAGGGAGCCATTTTCATTGTTACCGTACCGGCTGTTAAAATTAGGTCTGCTTGCCTAGGACTTGATCTTGGTACCAATCCATAACGATCAAAGTCGAATCGTGAGCCTATTAATGAAGCAAATTCAATGAAACAACAACTGGTACCGTATAGAAGGGGCCATAAACTGGAGAGTCTTGACCAATTCGAAAGATCATTTGGTGTAGTTGAAATAACAGAATTGGAACTTGTTTGGTCAAGTAAGGGAAACTCAATCAAATTCATAACTGTCTCAATAGAATCTTTTCCTTCTTTTTTTTTGTCTAAATATTCAGTTAAGACCATTCCAAGGCTCCTTTTCGCCATGCATAAACTAAACCAACAACTAAGATAAGCACGAAAATCAAAGCTTCGATAAAAACGGATACACCCAATACGTCGAAACTCATTGCCCAAGGGTATAGAAAGACGGTTTCCACATCAAAAACAACAAAAACGAGCGCAAACATATAATAGCGTATTCGGAATTGTACCCAAGCCCCTCCCATGGGTTCTATACCCGATTCATAACTAGAAAGCTTCTCTGGTCCTTCACTAACCGGGGCTAAAAGTCCTGAAATCGAAAATGCCAAAATAGGAATAAGGCTTGCTATTATTAGAAATGTCCAAAAAATATCATATTCGTGAAGCAGAAACATAATGTACTCCCATTAATGTGGAATAGGCGGAACTTAAATTAGTCAATTCAATTCAGCATTGTCAATTTATCCAGAACTTCTCTCTTTTCCTCGGTGAAACAAGAATCTTTTTTGTTCAAACAAAAGCGCTTAGTTTAAGTTTAGCCTTTGTTTCCTCTGTGCTGCATCTTCTTTAAAGATTCATCCAATGGAATCCCAACTCCCTTTCTTTTGGATTTCCATTCTATTTAGATATGGTGTATGTAGATCTAATTCTTATATAAAGAAAACTTTCTCGTTTCACTTTGTCTCGCTTTCTCTAGAATCTCTAGAAAAAAGAATAGCTCTATCCTTTATTTAATATTTAATAATAAAATAATAAGAGACTATTAAATAAAAATGAGAATACTACTAAATTAGAACCTAATTAAGATAGTAGGACTAATCTATGCAGTATAATTAATGAGAAGTAATACTATAAAATAAAAATAAAGAACTCTATTTCAGAACTATGAGACAGAATATTCTGTTTTCTTATTTACTCTTTACTTTATTTTTTCTATTTAAAGTTGATCAATTTACATAATGTATCTATAAACAAAGTAATAAATATACTTAAAACAAAGTAGGAATTCGCAAAATGGATAAAATCATTGCAGTTATTATAGGGAAGTCTAGAGATATCCTATTTGAAGGAGGACGGGATTCAAATCAGGGAAAGGATCCTTTCTTCTATTGATTTGATAGAAATTCGTTTTTCTTTTCCTGTCTGTATGATTTTGATTTTCGATGAATGAGCCTTTGGTAATGCTTTTATCTCTATTCTATGTCGCAGGCGCCTATCCAGTCTATAAACAAATACTAATGAGAAAATGAAAACTATACTAAACTAAAGAAAACATAGGATAGAGATCCTAAAATCTAAAAAAGGGCATATTAGGGCTATACGGATTCGAACCGTAGACCTTCTCGGTAAAACAGATCAAACGGATTATTATCGAAATGATTTGAACTGTTTCAAAGACCCAACATGCATTTTTTTGCATTGGGCTCTTTCATAAACTGATTTAAAGATCAGTTAGTCCACCATAGTTTTTCTTTACGGAAAGATAATGAGATGGCTCCCTGTGCTCTGATTGATTTTTTGTATTATGATCTATCTAGGAGCAATACCAAAGTGTTTCAAAGGAGGATTACCTTGACTTAGGTCTGCCTCCGGTCTAAATTAAATCAACCTAAGTGAAATGGAGTCTCTATCGTTCCACTGCAAGAGTTAACTATGAGACTTCATACACCTTAAAGTTCATAGAACGAAAAGAAGTTTTTTGGAGGCCCTTATCCTCATTACGCCTAGCATTTAGTGGGCTGGATATTTACCTTATCAACTAGCAAATCCATAAGGGTTCTATTTGATTAGGCACCTGAATTGGCACCTGAATCGGACTGAACCGACTGTTTGTCAGGCTACTGTTCTCCTATTCTCTCGAATCTATGAAGTAAGACATTGATTTTGCAATAAGATCGATTATGTTCATTGCATAATAAGCTCCTTTGAAAAGCATTGGCGCACGTGTAAACGAGTTGCTCTACCGAACTGAGCTATAGCCCTTATCAGAGATATCTTAACATATAGATAATTTCTTGTCAAGATGAATATTTTCTAATGCCAGAGGATACCCCTTTGATCTGTATCTGTTTAGTATTTAGTTTAGTATTTAGTATATAACAGACCAATAACAGAGCGGTATTGCTTAGAAAAGGGATTCAATATATAATCGATCGAAGTAATGGGTCTTCCTTTGTGGTGATAAATTGCCTACTTAACTCAGTGGTTAGAGTATTGCTTTCATACGGCGGGAGTCATTGGTTCAAATCCAATAGTAGGTAAGTAGGTAGAAAAATTACTAGATAGCATTGGACTTACTTCGCTTCGCTATCTAATAACTTTTTCTACCCCTCTTCCCTTTTTCTTTGTATCAACTATAAACCACTGGATTGTCTTCAATTGGATGGGGGAATCCAATTGACAGCCTCGATTCGTATCCTAGCTCGTCTGAGAGCGAGCTTCGCTTCAACCAAATCTTTCGTACCCTCAGCTTTACTCAAGTTAGCTTCGGCTATTTCAAGTGCCTTTTGAGCTTCTTCCGGATCAATATCACTACCCAGTTCCGCATCATTTCCTAAAATGATGATCTCATTATTAACTATTCTCGCAAAACCGCTCCACAGAATCGCTGTTAACCATTGGTCGTTGAGGAGGCGTATTCTCAAAGGACCCATATCTACTGCTGTGTTAATGGGGGCGTGGTTTGGTAATACGCCAATTTGGCCACTATTAGTGGATAAAATGATTTCTTTCACTTCACAATCCCAAATAATTCGCTTAGGAGTCAGTACATAAAGATTTAATTTCATTTCTTCGATTTGTTCTCCTCTTCTAAGGTTATAGCTTTCGTGCTAGCTTCATCGATGTTACCCACCAAATAAAAAGCCTGTTCAGGTAGGCCGTCTAATTCTCCGGAAAGGATTAGTTGAAATCCCCTAATAGTTTCCGCAAGAGCAACATACTTTCCTGGAGAACCAGTAAAAACTTCTGCCACAAAGAACGGTTGTGATAAGAAACGCTCAATTTTTCTTGCTCTTGCTACAGTTAAACGATCCTCTTCCGATAATTCATCCAAGCCAAGAATTGCGATAATGTCCTGAAGTTCTTTGTAACGTTGTAAAGTTTCCTTAACTCTTTGCGCAGTTTCATAATGTTCGTTGCCAACGATCCGAGGCTGTAACATAGTCGAGGTTGAATCTAAAGGATCTACTGCTGGATAAATACCCTTGGAAGCTAATCCTCTGGAAAGTACGGTAGTAGCATCCAAATGTGCAAATGTTGTGGCAGGGGCAGGTGTCGGTCAAATCGTCTGCAGGTACATAAACTGCTTGAATCGAAGTTATAGATCCCTTTTTAGTAGAAGCAATTCTTTCTTGCAAAGAACCCATTTCTGTACTAAGAGTAGGTTGATAACCCACTGCGGAGGGCATTCTCCCTAATAAAGCGGATACCTCTGATCCTGCTTGAACAAAACGAAAGATATTATCGATAAATAAAAGCACGTCTTGCTTATTAACATCTCGGAAATATTCCGCCATAGTTAGGGCAGTTAAACCAACTCTCATACGAGCTCCCGGTGGTTCATTCATTTGGCCATAGACTAGAGCTACCTTTGATTCCTCAATATTTTTTTCATTAATTACTCCGGATTCCTTCATTTCCATATAAAGATCATTTCCTTCACGAGTCCGTTCCCCTACTCCACCGAATACGGATACGCCCCCATGAGCTTTAGCAATGTTATTGATTAATTCCATGATCAGTACTGTTTTACCTACTCCAGCCCCCCCAAATAGTCCTATTTTTCCTCCACGTCGATAAGGAGCTAAAAGATCGACGACCTTAATACCTGTTTCAAAGATGGATAATTTCGTATCTAACTCGATAAAGGCAGGCGCAGATCTATGAATAGGGAACGTTGCACTACTATCTACAGGACCCAAATTGTCAACAGGCTCCCCAAGAACGTTGAAAATTCGTCCGAGAGTAGCTCCACCGACCGGAACACTGAGAGGAGCTCCCGTGTCAATCACTTCCATTCCTCTCATCAACCCGTCCGTAGCACTCATAGCTACAGCTCTAACTCGATTATTTCCTAATAATTGTTGTACCTCACAAGTCACATTAATTTGCTTATCGGCAGTGTCTCTACTCTGGACTACCAAAGCGTTATAAATATAAGGTAACTTGCCTGGGGGAAAAGTGACATCCAGCACGGGTCCAATAATTTGATCGATACGACCTGTACTTTTTTCTTCAATTGTGGAAACCCCGGGAGGAGAAGTAGTAGGATTGGTTCTCATAATTATCACATAATTAAAAAAAAGGAATTTGTCGAAATTTTTCTTTTTTTATTGTTGAATAATGCCAAATCAAATCAAAAAAAATCCAAAAGTAAAAAGGAAATGAATTAGTTAATTCAATAAGAGAGAAAAGGGGACCAGGACTTGATTTCGTTGCCCAAGCGAATCCCATTCAATCGTTTACTCATGGAATGAGTCCATTGGAAAGTTCAATCAATCTTTTTTTTCATATACATTTTGCCTTTTGTGGAGGATCTGTGCCTACTCTACTTTCCTATCTAGGACTTCGATATACAAAATATATACTACTGTGAAGCATAGATTGCTGTCAACAAAGAATTTTATTAGTATTTAGTTAGGTATTTGCATTCAAAATAAGAAAAGAGAACTATTAAGAACTTGTAAAATAAGGATTAGGAATTAATTTGGGTTGCGCTATATCTATCAAAGAGTATACAATAATTATGGATTTGGTAAATCAAATCCATGGTTTAATAACGAACCGTGTTAACTTACCATAACAACAACTCAATTCCTATCGAATTCCTATATTGGAATTCCTATAGGATAGAACATACACAGGGTGTACGCATTATATATGAATGAAACATATTCATTAACCTAAGCATGCCCTCAATTTTCTTTAATGAGTTGATATTATATTAATTGAATATCCTTTTTGTTTTACGAGATTTTTGCTAAAGTTTCATTTACGCCTAATTAACATCGAGTAGACCCTGTTATTGTGAGAATTCTTAATTCAAGAGTTATAGGGAGGGACTTATGTCACCACAAACAGAAACTAAAGCAGGTGTTGGATTTCAAGCTGGTGTTAAAGATTATAAATTGACTTACTACACCCCAGAGTATGAAACTAAGGATACTGATATCTTGGCAGCATTCCGAGTAAGTCCTCAGCCTGGGGTTCCGCCCGAAGAAGCAGGGGCTGCAGTAGCTGCCGAATCTTCTACTGGTACATGGACAACTGTTTGGACTGATGGACTTACCAGTCTTGATCGTTACAAAGGACGATGCTATCACATCGAGCCTGTTGCTGGGGAAGACAACCAATGGATCTGTTATGTAGCTTATCCATTAGACCTATTTGAAGAGGGTTCCGTTACTAACATGTTTACTTCCATTGTAGGTAACGTATTTGGTTTCAAAGCCCTACGTGCTCTACGTTTGGAGGATCTACGAATTCCCCCTACTTATTCAAAAACTTTCCAAGGCCCGCCTCATGGTATCCAAGTTGAAAGAGATAAGTTGAACAAGTACGGTCGTCCTTTATTGGGATGTACTATTAAACCAAAATTGGGATTATCCGCAAAAAATTATGGTAGAGCGTGTTATGAGTGTCTACGTGGTGGACTTGATTTTACCAAAGATGATGAAAACGTAAACTCACAACCATTTATGCGCTGGAGAGACCGTTTTGTCTTTTGTGCCGAAGCTATTTATAAATCACAGGCCGAAACCGGTGAAATCAAGGGGCATTACTTGAATGCGACTGCGGGTACATGTGAAGAAATGATTAAGAGAGCTGTATTTGCAAGAGAATTAGGGGTTCCTATTGTAATGCATGACTACTTAACTGGGGGATTCACCGCAAATACTACTTTGGCTCATTATTGCCGCGACAATGGCCTACTTCTTCACATTCACCGTGCAATGCATGCAGTTATTGATAGACAGAAAAATCATGGTATGCATTTCCGTGTATTAGCTAAAGCATTGCGTATGTCTGGGGGAGATCATATCCACTCCGGTACAGTAGTAGGTAAGTTAGAAGGGGAACGCGAAATGACTTTAGGTTTTGTTGATTTATTGCGCGATGATTTTATTGAAAAAGATCGTGCTCGCGGTATCTTTTTCACTCAGGACTGGGTATCCATGCCAGGTGTTATACCGGTAGCTTCAGGTGGTATTCATGTTTGGCATATGCCAGCTCTGACCGAAATCTTTGGGGACGATTCTGTATTACAATTTGGTGGAGGAACTTTAGGACATCCTTGGGGAAATGCACCTGGTGCAGCAGCTAATCGAGTGGCTTTAGAAGCCTGTGTACAAGCTCGTAACGAAGGGCGCGATCTTGCTCGCGAAGGTAATGAAATTATCCGAGCAGCTTGCAAATGGAGTCCTGAACTAGCCGCAGCTTGTGAAGTATGGAAGGCGATCAAATTCGAGTTCGAGCCGGTAGATACTATTGATTAACTAGATAAAACTAAAGATAAAGAAGGTATAAATAAAAAAGAAACGAAATAAAAAGAGAAAAAAATCAGTTATGAAATGCAGTAATTCTTCTTTATTCTTCTAATTGATTGCAATTAAACTCGGCTCAATCTTTTTTAGAAAAAAAAGATTGAGCCGAATAAAAATAGATCATGATATGATCATGAGACTTGACAAATTGAGATTCGTCTATTCTATATATCTAGAATATATATATTAAGGTATAATACAATAAAGAAATACAAATAAAATAATAAAATAATAAAATATAGTATTATCATATGATAATGATAATGGAATCAAATACGCAGTATTTACAGAAAAAAGTCTTCGTTTATTGGGAAAGAATCAATATACTTTTAATGTCGAATCGGGATTCACTAAGACAGAAATAAAGCATTGGGTCGAACTCTTCTTTGGTGTTAAGGTGGTAGCTGTGAATAGCCATCGACTACCTGGAAAAGGTAGAAGAATAGGACCTATTCTGGGCCATACAATGCATTACAGACGTATGATCATTACCCTTCAACCGGGTTATTCTATTCCACTTCTAGATAGAGAAAAAAACTAAAGGAGAATGAATGAAAAAAGACATAGTTTGGAAGTTAGACCTTTTTATAGGACTCTCTTTCAATTTCAAAAAAGAGGACGTTTGAAACTTTTAACAGGCGTAATCGTGAGTCAACAAGTGACTCGAACTGTGTGTAAAAAAAGAAGCATTTTTTTTTTTTCAAAATGCTAGAACTAGATAAGGAAGTTTTCTATAACCTTGAGAAAAAGGATAAAAAGGTAGTTTTTTTTTAGTTTATGACTCCGATCAAGAGCGAGAAATCCTTGATTTGGGATTGGACATAGAACCTGGACCCATCGTAGAGACGTTTAGTTCAAAAGAAAGGATCGTATCCTGATGGTAAGAATTATACTTTCGTGGAAATACAGCGCTATAGACTTCAATGCGGTAGAGTAGACGTTTTGTTTCTAATTTTTCTGGACCAAACCTCCGCTCCGACCCAACGATACAATGAATTTTTTCTGTTCATATTCATAAATAAAAAAGATTCGGAATCGCAATGCTACTATATGCGTCCAGAGGAGTATTTGGAATAATATTCTTCTATAATCCATTATTGCGGGGGGTCTTACTAACAGGGCTTCGCTGCACGGGACAGGTCTTCGTCGAAAAGCTAACTCCACCCGGCATTTTCATACCCTTTCTTTGGGTGGTATATCGCCTTTTAAAGTCTAAGAGGGTAGTAGGGGATCTATAGTAGGTAAGATAATTTGCCCTTTGATTTTGATTGAATATACTATTTTTCCGCCTTTACCACGCATTATTGTATGCGCTTCTAGAGAAGTATGTATGCAGGAAGTAAATTCTAACCGCTTTCTTTTGAATCCAATTTCAAATTAGATTAGAAAGATAGAAAGGCCATGAGGATGGGAAAATCAAAATAAAATCTTTTTAATTAGTTCTCCTTTTTTGGAATTTTCTTATTATCCTTTCATTTTTTTTACAGAATATTTTTCAAACTAAAAATAAAAAATACAATACAATAGTCAATATTCCTTATAATAGATATACTTAATTATATCATAAGAATCTTAAGATATTTTTCGACTAGATAGAAATAGTAAATTTGAATTGAGACACCTATTCCATGACGGATTTAAACTTACCTTCTATTTTCGTGCCTTTAGTAGGCTTAGTATTTCCGGCAATTGCAATGACTTCTTTATTTCTTTATGTGCAAAAAAATAAGATTGTCTAGTATTTTTTAGTGTAAGTAATATAATATGGTAGGGTATGTGGCTTTTTCTACACACACTTTCTACACACAAATGAAAAACGGTTATGGATGCGGATATAGGCTACGAGCATAAATGCATGAATATGCAGAGCCAGGTATAGCGAGTTTTATTTTATTTATTTTAATTGAATCAACGAATATTTTTTGAATAGAAAGTCAATGTATCTAACCTATTATTTCACAGGAGTACTAGTTGCTGAAGGCGATTTCAGAATCAAAAAAAGTAAAGTCAAAATTATTTAGCTTATTCTCTCAATTTCAATCGACCGCTGCTGGATTTAGTATATCTAATATGAATTGGCGATCAGAACACATATGGGTAGAACTTCTAAAAGGTTCTCGAAAAAGGGGTAATTTTTTCTGGGCCTGTATTCTTTTTCTAGGTTCACTAGGATTCTTATCGGTTGGGATTTCCAGTTATCTTGGTAAGAATATTATATCTATACTTCCATCTCAAGAAATTCTTTTTTTTCCGCAGGGGGTCGTGATGTCTTTCTACGGAATCGCAGGCCTATTCATTAGCTCCTACTTGTGGTGTACTATTTTGTGGAATGTAGGTAGTGGTTATGACCGATTCGATAGAAAAGAGGGAATAGTGTGCATTTTTCGTTGGGGATTCCCTGGAATAAAACGTCGCGTCTTCCTTCGATTCCTTATGCGGGATATCCAATCAATTAGAATTCAGGTTAAAGAGGGTCTTTATCCTCGTCGTATTCTTTATATGGAAATCCGGGGCCAGGGGATCATTCCCTTGACTCGTACTGATGATAAATTTTTTACTCCACGAGAAATTGAACAAAAAGCTGCCGAATTGGCCTATTTCTTGCGCGTACCAATTGAAGTATTTTGAGGTATCTTTTTTGAACTGAGTTGAATGAAGAAAAGAAGAATTGGAAGAAGAAAAGTTTTCTCAACACAGGGAGGAAGTCCCTTCTAAATTGGATTTGTTATTGTAAGGGGATTTTTAAGTATTTATCTAAAGGAAGGAACAAACGAGGATAAGAGAAATTTGCTTTTAATTTTTTTTTATCCAAGTTAGATATATCGCATACTATTCTTCCTTTTTCATCCGAAAGGGCTTTTTTTTTATTCTATTTCACTATTTCATTCCATCTAGATCTAAGAAAGAACCCAATGCACTGAAATTCCACTAATAACTAATATACAAAAAAGAAGAATAGATACAGGGTATCAAACCTATAGAGTTTTTGCTTCAAAGAAATAGAAATATCATGAAATAGAAATATCATCATATAGAGTCAGGGAATGGAATAGAGTCAGCGAATGAAGCATATTCATTAACAACTCCATTTACAGATCAAAAATGAAAAAAAAGAAAGCATTGCCTTCTTTACTATATCTTGTATTTATCGTACTTTTGCCTTGGGGGGTCTCTTCCTCATTTAACAAATGTCTGGAACTTTGGATTAAGAATTGGTGGAATACCAGGCAATCCGAAACTCTCTTAACTGATATTCAAGAGAAAAGGATTCTAGAAAGATTCATAGAATTAGAAGAACTTTCTCTCTTGGACGAGATGATAAAAGGGAAACTAAAGACACATGTACAAAAACCTCCTACAGGAATACACAAGGAAATAATACAATGGGTCAAAATAAATAATGAGGATCATCTCCATACCATTTTGCATTTCTCGACAAATATAATCTGTTTGGCTATTCTAAGTGGTTCTTTTTTTCTGGGTAAAGAGGAACTTGTCATTTTGAATTCTTGGGTTCAGGAATTCTTCTATAATTTAAATGACTCAATAAAAGCTTTTTTTATTCTTTTAGTTACTGATTTTTTTGTTGGATTTCACTCCACCCGTGGTTGGGAACTAGTAATTCGTTGGGTCTACAACGATTTTGGATGGGCTCCTAACGAGCTTATTTTCACTATTTTTGTTTGTAGTTTTCCAGTAATTCTAGATACATGTTTGAAATTTTGGGTCTTTTTTTGTTTAAATCGTCTATCTCCTTCGCTTGTAGTCATTTATCATTCAATTAGTGAAGCATAAATTCATTTGATCTCCCGATATTAATATTAATCAAATTAGCAAGCATCTTTTTTTAGAAAGAAAGCCCTTTTCCATTTTAGCAAAATTCTTTCTATTTATACCTACTTTAAGGTATTCATCATTGCAGTACAACTGTTGCAGTAGAATGACAACAGATTCGTGTATAGGGAACTAGATTAGCTTAGCTACCTATCTAATTTATTGTAGAAATTCTGGGATCTGCGATTGGACATGGAAAATAGAAATACTTTTTCTTGGGTAAAGGAACAGATAACTCGATCGATTTCTGTATCGATCATGATATACGTAATAACTCGGACATCTATTTCAAATGCATATCCCATTTTTGCGCAGCAGGGTTATGAAAACCCACGAGAAGCAACTGGACGAATTGTATGTGCCAATTGCCATTTAGCTAGCAAGCCCGTCGATATTGAAGTTCCCCAAGCTGTGCTTCCCGATACTGTATTTGAAGCAGTTCTTCGAATTCCTTATGATATGCAATTGAAACAAGTTCTTGCTAATGGAAAAAAGGGAGGGTTGAATGTAGGTGCTGTTCTTATTTTGCCCGAGGGATTCGAATTAGCGCCGCCCGATCGTATTTCCCCTGAGTTAAAAGAAAAGATAGGAAATCTTGCTTTTCAGAGTTATCGTCCCGATAAAAAAAACATTCTTGTGATAGGCCCTGTTCCCGGTAAGAAATATAGTGAAATTGTCTTTCCCATTCTTTCCCCTGATCCTGCTACGAAGAAAGATGCTCATTTCTTAAAATATCCCATATATGTAGGGGGAAACCGAGGAAGAGGACAGATCTATCCTGATGGTAGCAAGAGTAACAATACAGTCTATAATGCTACGTCAACAGGTATAGTAAGAAAAATACTACGTAAAGAAAAGGGGGGGTATGAAATATCCATAGTTGATGCATCAGATGGACGCCAAGTGATTGATATTATACCTCCCGGACCAGAACTTCTTGTTTCAGAGGGGGAATCCATCAAGCTTGATCAACCATTAACAAGCAATCCTAATGTGGGAGGTTTTGGTCAGGGGGACGCAGAAATCGTGCTTCAGGATCCATTACGTGTCCAAGGCCTTTTGTTCTTCTTCGCATCCGTTATTTTGGCACAAGTTTTTTTGGTTCTCAAAAAGAAACAGTTTGAAAAGGTTCAATTGTACGAAATGAATTTCTAGGTCCCGGGATTTCTTACCATCAAGTTGGTAAAAAGCCTCGATTTATTGGCAATTGCTAGAATTATCTATGATCTATTTTGGAAATCCTTTTTTTGTTTAGACTGCTTTTTGTTTATGAGATGTCTGGAATTCCTTATTTATATCCCATGCAAAAGAAGAGAATCCAAGGCAAAGGCGAGAACAATCAAATTAAAATTTCTTCTTTTTCGGAGGGATTGCAGGTCTTCTTAATCGTCTATTCGGCACAAGAAAAAGCCTTTTTCTTGTGCCGATTCTTCTTGTATCAAAATAAGAATCCTTTTTCTTCCTAATTCGTCAAAGATTACTATTTCTTCTTTATTCGGGTCTGTCTCTTGGACCTCTTTTTCTTTTGCTTAGGTTTAGCCGAGGTAGTGGACAAACAGAGGGGAAGAAAATATGGCGGGGGAAAAATTTCTTGTGATTGTGAGCAAATTGCTTGGCTTGTTTAATTAAGTTCAACTTCAAATTTACAGAAATTTTGCAAAAAAAAAGTAAACTCTTCCATTGAAGGTTTTTTTATTTTTAGGCTAGTTGAATAGTTTTGATTAAGGTTTTATTAGTTTATTACTCGAAACTAAATCAAGGATTTTCAGGATACTTCCTTCGTGGAATAAGATATTGGATCCTCGAGTGATCTCTTTTTCTTGTTGCTTCATAAGAGTGAATCGAATAGATTCAATTCGCGTTATAAGAGTAAAATAAAAATTCCGCGGGTCCTTTCCGCTCTAATCAGATAAAGGGGGGTAAGGACCCGCTAAGCTCCTACTTTTTCATGTTTACAATCTGGTCCCTCCGATTACTATAGAGATGAACCCAATCCAGAATATGAACCATAAAAGAAAACACCTACTAAACCAATCACAGCAATACCAGCTACAGTACCTATCAGCCAAAGAGGAATTCTTCCAGTAGTATCGGCCATTTCCCCTACTTTCCTCCACATTTTATCAATTGGTCATGCTAGAGACAAAAACAGTCATGGGTAGTTATAAGGATGGTATCCTTCCAAATGGGATAAGAGAATTCTTATTAGTCTCTTTCTTTCTCTCAATTGAAGAAGTAATTGGAAAATAAAACAGCAAGTACAAAAATGAGTAATAAACCCCAGTATAGACTGGTACGATTCAATTCAACATTTTGTTCATTCGGGTTTGATTGTGTCATAGTTCTATAGTTGGAATTTGTTTTATCGTTGGATGAACTGCATTGCTGATATTGATCCCAAGAAAAAAACAGTAGGTACAGCTAGTCCGTGAATAGCCAGCCATCGCACTGTAAAAATAGGATAGGTTCGATCTATGGTCATTGAGGGCCTCCTAAAAGGATCTACTAAATTCATCGAGTTGTTCTAAAGAATCAAAACGGTCGGTTATTAACGGAATTCCTTGTCGGCTTTCCGTGAAATACTCGTTTGGCCTAGGACTTCCAAACACGTCATAAGCTAAACCCGTACTGACAAATAACCAACCCGCAATGAATAGGGAAGGTATAGTAATGCTATGAATAACCCAGTATCGAATACTGGTAATAATATCAGCAAAAGAACGTTCTCCCGTGCTTCCAGACATGCTGAACTCCCAAAATTTTTGTACATTCAAAAAAGGAATTGATTCCGTAAAAGATGGGATCGACCAGTAAATAGAAAATTACTGATATTTCATCCTTGTGAGATTGTCAATTTTGTACCAAAGGTGTATTTTGAGTATACCGAATTAGTATAGCTATCCTTCCTATGGCACAGCAATCTGGTTTTGCCTGGTTCCGAAACATAATTACTTTTTTATTTTTTTTTTGTCTATAGGTAAGCTATATGTTATTCAAGGCATCAATAGAAAACCCCATTTTTGTAGGTTCTACTTACTTTTCATTGGCTTCGGAATAATAGAGTAATTCGGAATAGCAGCCAAAATCTTGGGAAAATCTAAGTTAATGATCAATAGGTTTGGATAAATAATTTAGGAAGGATATTCTCATACTGACACAATACAAGGACAAGTATATGTGAAATCTATCCTTTCATAATTCGTAATTCATCCTTGTATTGTTTGTTGGATTAGGTCTAACTTTCTTGACCAAACTGCGAGCGCGGAACTTTACGAGATGAAATAGGGAAAGACAGAAGATAGAATAGAACTTAAAAGGATAATTGAAGTGACTCGTCTTCGAATCTACTTTGGTTGGAGTTCGAAAAAGGAATAAAAATAAAGTAAATTCAAGGAAGAGCTTTCTTTTTTTTTTTTTTTTAACAGCCCCTTGGCAGGTCGTGGAATGCTTTTGTTCTCCTCTTATTCCATATGGAATACAATCAGTTAAAATAAGAAGGAATAGGGGGGAATATTCGATCGTTCACTCCAAAAAGAGGGTCCTATTGAAAAAGAAATTATCCAAAATAGAAAGAAGTTTTTTTTTTCAAATTCAATTGTTTATTTATCTCTTATTCAAAAATTTCCCTGAAAATTGAATTTCTTTTTTTCATTCAATGGGGTTAGATGATCTAGTTCTTAATATTATTACTTTACTCAATTGACAAATTCCACAACAAATCTCTTGATTCGGAATTAGGGACTCATGTATCATCTGATGAATCCACTTTCTTTTACACTTCTGTATCTTACTCTATCTTGTTTTTTAGTATTATCTAAAATAACTGATGAATTATGAATTTTCCATAACTTAGGTAAATGCTTTACCAACATATGTAGTGTAGTAAAAAAAAATAAATGGAATTTAACTCTTTCATGCTTACTTTAACTAGTTATTTTGGTTTTCTACTGGCTGCTTTAACTATAACCCCAGCTCTATTTATTGGCTTGAACAAGATACGCCTTATTTGAATTGACTGAATAATTATAATTCAGAAAAGAAAAATCTTTCTTTGGGATTCCTGGCATTCTACGACTCTTTTCCAGACTAATTAGGAATTCTTTTCTTGGTCATTGAGATTCGTGGATAATTTAGAGTACTATTTAGGGATAGATCGTACCTCTTTTTTTATCCCCTCGAACAAATCGAAATGATTGAAGTTTTTCTATTTGGAATCGTCTTAGGCCTAATTCCTATTACTTTAGCGGGATTATTCGTGACTGCGTATTTGCAATACAGGCGTGGGGATCAGTTGGATCTTTGATTGAGTCATTTTTTTTTTTTGATTGACCTCCTCCAGACCAGAGAGGAGGTCAAATTGAAATTGGAGTTACAATTCAATTTTGTTAAGTTATTTTACTCTGCTTCGACATAAAATAGATGGAATCACGCTCTGTAGGATTTGAACCTACGACATCGGGTTTTGGAGACCCGCGTTCTACCGAACTGAACTAAGAGCGCTTTCATTCATTCAAAAAGAAAATCTTTTTCTATTCCTAATGTATCTCACGTACGTATAGTCTCCACAAATTCAAGTTATACCCACTTTACTTTAATTGATCTCGTCGCTACTGCCTATAAAGAAGAAAGAAGTAATAGGTAGGGATGACAGGATTTGAACCTGTGACATTTTGTACCCAAAACAAACGCGCTACCAAGCTGCGCTACATCCCTTTTCCAAATTAAATTGTTGTACAATGCCATTGTACACAATTCCTGTCTTCTTTTCCACATCATAATTTTCTTCTTCTTTCTTTCTCTATCTATATATAGAACCCTCGTGT
This sequence comes from Triticum urartu, assembly GCF_056163025.1. Lineage (NCBI taxonomy): Eukaryota > Viridiplantae > Streptophyta > Magnoliopsida > Poales > Poaceae > Triticum > Triticum urartu. Next base: position 6,632,170 of record NW_028259461.1, on the reverse strand, counting down.
CATTTCTTCTTTTTGGTCTCATATAATTAAGGAATTATATACATATAAAATCCAATATAATTTCGCCTATAAAAGAAGGATTACTTTTCCTTGGTAATATATAGGAAGAAGGGGTCATCTTTTTCTTTTTTAGGGATAGGAAAATTTCGTCGATATGGTTCATTTTATATATAGCATAACAATCTTGGGCAAGAGTTTATGATCATATATGTATTCCAACAAGGAAGGAGGATTTTCAATGCGGGATATAAAAACATATCTCTCTGTAGCACCCGTGCTAAGTACTCTATGGTTTGGTGCTTTAGCAGGTTTATTGATAGAAATTAATCGTTTATTCCCAGATGCTTTGTCATTCCCTTTTTTTTAATTCTAGTTATTGCTATGGGAGGGATAGATTTCTTCGTGATATGACAAAATTTGATCCTTTTCAATCTTTTTTTAGTATCGGAAGGAAAAAGAAAGAAAAGATGGATTGGGTTGAACCTCAGAGTCATTAAAAATTTGGTAAACCCCATTTTTGAAAATAGAAATTCAATTTAAAGGGGTACCCAAGCTAAATAAGGCCTCAGAAATCAGAGCATAGAAAAGGCGGGGCTGGCTAATTAAATGAAAGGATTTCGAACCAAAATCTTTGCTAATTCGACAAGGATTGTATTCTTTAATTATTTCTCTATTTTTTATTACTTAATTAAAGAATAAAAAAAAATTATTCTAATGAATTTTATTCTTCTTCTTCGGATTCAAAATAGAAGAATAAAAGAATAAGTAGAAGAATTAAGTTAAGTCAATCCAAAAAGAAAAGGAGGTTCATGGCCAAGGGAAAAGATGTTAGAATCAGAGTTATTTTGGAATGCATCAGTTGTGTTCGAAAAGGTGCCAATGAGGAATCGACGGGGATTTCTAGATATAGTACTCAAAAGAATCGCCACAATACACCCGGACAATTAGAATTCAAAAAATTTTGTCGTTATTGTCGCAAGCATACGACTCATCACGAAATAAAGAAATAGGAACATCGTGTGTTTGATCTTTCCAAACAACAGAAAGAGTAAGAACTTCATATTTAATATATAAAGAAAACATAGTATAGAATACAAAATACAAATCAACTCATCTGATTTCCGGTAGATATTATTTCATATGTATAGAGGGTATTCATATACTATAATATGAATCAAATAAGATATGGATCAAAGAAAAACTACTTCTTCTGGATCCTAAATTAATAAAATAAAGAAGTGAATTTTCAAATTTTCAAATTTTAAATAAGGAATAAATCATGTATACATCTAAACAACCTTTTCTTAAATCTAAGCAACCCTTTAGTAAATCCAAGCAAACTTTTAATAAATCCAAGCAACCCTTTCGTAAATCCAAGCAAACTTTTCGTAAATTCAAGCAACCTTTTCGTAAATCTAAACAACCTTTTCGTAGGCGTCCCCGGATTGGCCCGGGAGATCGAATTGATTATAGAAACATGAGTTTAATTAATAGATTTATTAGTGAACAAGGAAAAATATTATCGAGACGAATAAATAGATTAACCTTGAAACAACAACGATTAATTACTCTTGCTATAAAACAGGCTCGTATTTTATCTTTCTTACCGTTTCGTAACTATGAGAACGAAAAGCAATTTCAAGCCCAGTCAATTTCAATAATTACAGGTTCTAGACCCAGAAAAAATAGACATATTCCTCAATTAACGCAAAAGTACAATTCCAATCGAAACTTAAGAAACAACAACCAAAATTTAAGAAACAACAACCGGAACTTAAGTTCCGATTGTTGATGTTTTATTCGAATTCGAAAGGGCCAGACCTATATATATTATAAAGAAAGTAATCCAGCTCGTTGATTCCTACCACTTAATCTTAATTTATTGTATCTTCCCGGAGTTCCCTCTCCGGGAATTCATCTTTTATTATTCCAGTATATTACTTTATTTATACCTTTAATTGATGATCTTTATTTTATTGGAAATCGTGTAAAGATTATTTGGATTTGATACAGCTACTTGTGCAAGCATTTTACGATTAAGAATCAATTTCTTCTTGTACAGGTTGTGTATTAATTTACTATAACTATCGAATACTTTATATACCCGCGTTGCTGCGTTTATCCGAGTGATCCACAAACGACGAAAATCCCTCTTTTGCCTACCTCTATCTCGATGAGAGGAAACAAAAGCTCTTTTTACCTGTTGGGTAATCATTCGATTAAGTCTTAAATGAGCCCCTCTAAAGTTTGAGGCAAATGAACGCATTTTTGTTCGTCGTCTCCGGGCTATATATCCTCGCGGAACTCTGGTCATTGAATCAAATTAACCTTAATGAATAACTAATGATTTCTCTTCTTTTAGCCACCCTTTTTCTCATTAATAACAAAACTAATTATTCCGATATATAAAATATTAATTCCAATGGCTTTTGCTATAGTAACCTTCCCAACCACGATTTTTTATTCCACTCCGTTCAGTTATTTCTATACGAAATAACAAATTCATTCTAATAATACTAAAAAAAATAGTGGGTTCCATCGTTTCTATGGTTCCCTTTTAAACGGTGAGGCCCTCTCTATACACCGGAGCCCTTTCTTTCATCAAAAGGTATTGCGAACTTGTATAGTCCACATTCTTTGGCTCTACCTATCCATTATAGAGTAAATAGCTCTTTTCACAATAAGAGTTATCCATACAGTGACGGTATTTAATTATGAAAGTTGGCTAAGTAGCTGACCCTGTTAGTCCGTTCTTTTAAGATAAAGGAGCATAAGCCTTTTTCTTTTTATTACTATTTCCTCCGCTTAATGGATAACCATTTGCTACCAATGGGAGAATTGCTTCTTATTTCCAATTTAGATAATTGGATTTGCACCAAAGGAAACCATAAATTCCATATACCATAGAAATCTAGGATAGAGAAGCTATATCCTATTCATTGGTACTAATCATGGATACTTCAATTTTTTTTATATTTGTTTGAAGTCATGATCTGAACGAGTCGCACATACACCCTAGCACATGTTCCTCGACGCTGAGGGCATCCTTTAAGCGCGGCCGTTTTTCGAGCATTTCGTATTGGCTGTCTTGCGTTTCTAATAAGTTGTTTAACCGTCGGCATGTTGTATGTATATAGAAAAAAATGGATTGGTTTAGATCCATCTTAACCTGATGATTGCTCATCATGAAGTCTTTCTATTTTCTATTAAATCGAGGAAAACACGAATTTAGCTGTGAAATAACTTTACAAGAAATCCGGACACTACCAATCCTTAAACATTTCTGGAAACCACACTGGATCAGTATCGCAGTGCTTGTCAATCATTTCATCCCCTACAATATCGACAAGTCCATAAGCTTTGGCTTCGTCTGCTGACATAAAAACATCCCTTTCCATGTCTTCGGATACAACCCAAAAAGGCTTGCCTGTTCTTACTGCATAAACCCTTGTGATCATTTCGCGAACTTTGTGTAACTCTTCTACTTCTAGTAAAAATTCTGGTGTCCTTGCCCGATAATAAGCACTAGCAGGTTGGTGAAGCATAATCCTCGCGTGAGGGAATGCTATACGCTTGGTGGGTTCTCCTCCAAGCAGAATGAAGGACGCCATGGAGGCGGCTATTCCGAGGCATATTGTATATATATCTGGTGTCACCGTTTGCATCGTATCAAAAATAGCCATTCCTGAGATTAGCCACCCGCCTGGGGAGTTTATAAACAAAAAAATATCACTAATTCCATCTTCTATACTCAGATATACCATGAGACCTGTAATATGATTCGTGATCTCGCAACGAATCTCTTGACCTAAAAAAAGTGTCCTTTCTCGATACATAACATTGTATAAGTCAACCCAAGTCGCTTCTTCATCTCCAGGAATCCGGTAAGGTACTTTTGGAACACCAATGGGCATATTAGATTAATATTATTAAATTTAAGTAAGAAAACCACACTTTAATATGGAAACGTAAGAATGGAACAGAAAGAAAGAATCCGCAGTTTATTGTCTTAATTTTTATTCTTATTCTATATGAATATTATAGATTCTATTAATACGTAGATTGAAAGGTTATACATATAAGGAATGTAAGACAGATTGAATAAAGAAAAGGGAATGGGTGATTTGAATGCTAAACAAAGAGGGGTAGCGATCTATTCTTCGTTTTTTCCAAATTGGCCAAGTTACCCATTGCATATTGGCACTTATCGAGTATAGAATAGATCTGCTTCTCTTTCTTCTTATGAACAGAATTGGCTTCTTATTTTTAATGGAATGAAATAAATATTCGCGCTTTCTGACACAGAATCCCCTAGAAGGGTTAGGTACATAGGATATGGATAGTCTTTTTCAATGCGATAAAATAAAGCGACATCGTGTCTATTTTTCTTTGCTAAAGGGGTATTTCCATGGGTTTGCCTTGGTATCGTGTTCATACTGTCGTATTGAATGATCCGGGTCGATTGCTTGCGGTGCATATAATGCACACAGCTCTAGTTTCTGGTTGGGCTGGCTCAATGGCTTTATACGAATTAGCAGTTTTTGATCCCTCTGATCCTGTTCTGGATCCAATGTGGAGACAAGGTATGTTCGTAATTCCCTTCATGACTCGTTTAGGAATAACGGATTCGTGGGGTGGTTGGAGTATTTCAGGAGGAACTGTAACAAATCCGGGTATTTGGAGTTATGAAGGTGTGGCAGGTACGCATATTGTGTTTTCTGGCTTGTGTTTCTTGGCAGCGATCTGGCATTGGGTATATTGGGACCTAGAAATATTCTCTGATGAGCGGACGGGAAAACCCTCTTTGGATTTGCCCAAGATCTTTGGAATTCATTTATTTCTTGCAGGGGTGGCTTGCTTTGGCTTTGGGGCATTTCATGTAACGGGTTTGTATGGTCCTGGGATATGGGTATCCGATCCTTATGGACTAACTGGAAAAGTACAAGCTGTAAATCCAGCGTGGGGTGCAGAAGGTTTTGATCCTTTTGTTCCGGGGGGAATAGCTTCTCATCATATTGCTGCGGGTACATTGGGTATATTAGCGGGCTTATTCCATCTTAGTGTCCGTCCGCCTCAACGTCTATATAAAGGATTACGTATGGGCAATATTGAAACTGTACTTTCCAGTAGTATCGCTGCTGTTTTTTTTGCAGCTTTCGTAGTTGCTGGAACTATGTGGTATGGGTCAGCAACGACCCCAATCGAATTATTTGGGCCTACTCGTTATCAGTGGGATCAGGGATACTTTCAGCAAGAAATATATCGAAGAGTTAGCAATGGTTTAGCCGAAAATCTTAGTTTATCAGAAGCTTGGTCTAAAATTCCCGAAAAATTAGCCTTTTATGATTATATTGGTAATAATCCGGCAAAAGGGGGATTATTCAGAGCAGGCTCAATGGACAATGGGGATGGAATAGCTGTTGGATGGTTAGGACATCCCGTCTTTAGAGATAAAGAAGGACGTGAGCTTTTTGTACGCCGTATGCCTACTTTTTTTGAAACATTTCCGGTTGTTTTGGTAGATGAGGAGGGAATTGTTAGAGCAGACGTTCCTTTTAGAAGAGCAGAATCCAAATATAGTGTTGAACAAGTAGGTGTAACGGTGGAGTTCTATGGTGGCGAACTTAATGGAGTAAGTTATTCTGATCCTGCTACTGTAAAAAAATATGCGAGGCGTTCTCAATTAGGGGAAATTTTTGAATTAGACCGGGCTACTTTGAAATCTGATGGTGTTTTTCGCAGCAGTCCAAGGGGTTGGTTCACTTTTGGTCATGCTACCTTTGCTTTGCTCTTCTTTTTCGGACACATTTGGCATGGCGCTAGAACATTGTTCCGAGATGTTTTTGCTGGTATTGATCCAGATTTGGATGCTCAAGTGGAATTTGGAACATTCCAAAAAGTGGGAGATCCAACTACAAGGAAACAGGCAGTTTGATACACATTGTTATAGTATCTTTCACCTCTCTTTTTTGATTTGACATGGGAAACATCTCCCATCCTTTCTTTGACTCTTTTTCTTTCTTTATATGGGAAATTATCCCAAATGACAAATGAATAGGTGTGGAAGTTATAATTGTAAATAAACCAGGATCGAATCTATGGAAGCATTGGTTTATACGTTCCTTTTAGTTTCGACTTTAGGGATAATTTTTTTCGCTATCTTCTTCCGAGAACCACCTAAGGTTCCACCAACTCCAACTAAAAGAATAAAATAATTTCATTTAAGTAAGAAGTCCCCCTATCTGGGAGACTTCTTACTTAAATTAGTCTCCGTGTTCTTCGAATGGATCTCTTAATTGTTGAGAGGGTTGCCCAAACGCGGTATATAAGGCATACCCAGTAAAGCTTACAAGTAAACCAGATATGGAGATGGCGACTAAAGTTGCTGTTTCCATTTTTATAGAATTTCAAGATTACAATGGATCTACGAAAAGATCGTGTATTTACAACTACAACGGAATAGTATACAAAGTCAACACCAATGATTAAATAGAATTTATGGCTACACAAACCGTTGAAGATAGTTCTAAACCTAGGCCAAAACGAACTGGTGCAGGTAGTTTACTGAAACCCTTGAATTCGGAATATGGGAAAGTCGCCCCGGGTTGGGGGACTACTCCTTTTATGGGGATCGCAATGGCTTTATTCGCTATATTCCTATCTATCATTTTAGAAATTTATAATTCTTCCGTTTTACTGGACGGAATTTTAACCAATTAGGTTTCTACTAACTAAAACTAGGAAGTCAGAGTTTTTCCATCCAAAAAAGCCTTTCTAGTTTAAGATCTACATTTCTAGATATTATGGTAGTTCGACCGCGGAATTTTTTTGTTTCGGTATCTCTGGAATATGAGTGTGTGACTTGTTAGAATTGATCCTATTGATAATACATAGAAAGGGCCTGTTATCTCTATCAAGATGATTCTAATTCGTCAGATATTATTTATTCTAGTATCTGGAACACGAAATAGATAGAGTGGATCAAAAAAAAATGGAACTATGATTCATACTCACTATTAAGACCTCGCAACCAGACTGAAAAATTCAAGTAGTTCTTAAATAAAAATAAAAAAGAAATTTTCTTCCTTCCAATTTTGTTTGCCCAAAAGACAACTTTTTTTCTCTCGATTTTGTCGAGTCATTACACTGATTCAATAAATGATTATCAAGCGGTTCTTATTCGAAGAACCCTTGCCTTTTGTTTAGCTTGAGACTAAATCATCGTGGCTCTAGTATGAATCTAAGGTTTTAATTGAACTGATTCATAGGATCTCAACAAGATAATTTCTATATTACGCATAAAAAAACAAATCCTTTATAGGGAAGAGAAAAGTCAAGAAGCCTCTAATGACCAACATAAGGGAAAGGAAGAAAGAAAGACGCGCCAACTTGAGATTTTTTGGCATTATCATCACAAAGAAGATATTCCGGATTTTTCTTATTTGATATCTTCAAGGCAAATCGACCCAATTCAGTGGCTGATGAAGTTTTGAACCTTTTTTCTAATATTCGTTGAAAATTTTTGTGTTTCTGCTTGAGCCGTACGAGATGAAATTTTCATATACGGCTCTTAGAGGGGGACTCGGGTTAGTTACCTATCTCAATAAAGTATATGATTGGTTTGAGGAACGTCTTGAGATTCAGGCAATTGCAGATGATATAACTAGTAAATATGTTCCTCCCCATGTCAACATATTTTATTGTTTAGGGGGAATTACACTTACTTGTTTTCTAGTACAAGTCGCTACCGGTTTTGCTATGACTTTTTACTACCGACCAACCGTTACAGAGGCTTTTTCCTCGGTTCAATACATAATGACCGAGGCCAACTTTGGTTGGTTAATCCGATCAGTTCATCGATGGTCAGCAAGTATGATGGTTTTAATGATGATCCTGCATGTATTTCGTGTGTATCTCACAGGGGGATTTAAAAAACCCCGCGAATTAACTTGGGTCACAGGTGTGGTTTTGGCTGTTTTGACTGCATCATTTGGTGTAACTGGTTATTCTTTGCCTTGGGATCAAATTGGCTATTGGGCAGTCAAAATTGTGACAGGTGTACCTGACGCCATTCCGGTAATAGGATCGCCTTTAGTGGAGTTATTACGCGGAAGTGCTAGTGTGGGCCAATCCACTTTGACTCGTTTTTATAGTTTACATACCTTTGTACTGCCTCTGCTTACTGCCGTATTTATGTTAATGCACTTTCCAATGATACGTAAGCAAGGTATTTCGGGTCCTTTATAGGGAAGGCATATCATAGAGAATTATAATTATCATATATCATATCGGGTAGGTTTTGGTATTTCATTGCTACAAGCATGGGTTATTGTAAAATAACACATGTCATTTGGATACTTCTCTTCAACTCCAAAGTATTTTTATACAATACAAATAGTTGAAGTTAATTTTACGAAAGAAAAAAGGCGGATTATGGGAGTGTGTGACTTGAATTATTGATTTGGCCATGCAGATAAAGAATTGGATCTGCCACATTAGAATTCACAACCAAAGGTGTCTCCGCATCCAATCAACATGTAATGTCCCCTACCTAGGAAGGATAGGCTGGTTCACTTGAGGAGAATATCTTCTATGATCATACCGCAACCATGTCATCCATGAACAGGCTCCGTAAGATCCCATAGAGTAGAAATGGAATAAGTCATGTGACATGATCCAGTTCTCTATTTATTACACTTACCTTTTTATTATAGTATGGAAATGCATTCATTTTCTTTGCATCGATTGTGATCCGCAATACTATCGGAGTAAAAGAAGGGATCTAAGGAAGAATGTAGGCTAAACTTTTTGATTTTTTATTAGTAACAAGTAAATATTTTGTTTGGAGGTAAGAAACTTGCGATATTGAGGGGATAAATACCAACTAATCAAGAGACATGAGACAATCCACAAAGCAATTGATCATGATCAAATTTGTAAGCCCACTTGGATATTGAGCATTTACCCATAAGAATAGGATTATTTTCAATGAGTAGTTGTAGGTGCAACTTCGGAAAAGAGAATCTGATAAAGCTTTTCTTGCCTAGAGTCATTGAGTCATTATAAACCTTAATTCTATTAAGGATCTTCCGCGGTCTTATTTCTTTCACTCTTGCTCGAGCCGGATGATGATAAATTCTCATGTCCGGTTCCTTTGGGGGATGGATCCTAAAGAGTTCACCTATCCCAATAACAAAGAAACCAGACTTAAATGATCCTGTATTAAGAGCTAAATTAGCTAAAGGGATGGGACATAATTATTACGGGGAACCCGCATGGCCCAACGATCTTTTATATATTTTTCCAGTAGTAATTCTAGGTACTATTGCATGTAATGTAGGTTTAGCGGTTCTCGAGCCATCAATGATTGGTGAACCGGCAGATCCGTTTGCAACTCCTCTGGAAATATTACCCGAGTGGTACTTCTTTCCCGTGTTTCAAATACTCCGTACGGTACCCAATAAGTTATTGGGCGTTCTTTTAATGGTTTCTGTGCCAACAGGCTTATTGACAGTACCTTTTCTAGAGAATGTCAATAAATTCCAAAATCCATTTCGCCGCCCAGTAGCTACGACCGTTTTTTTAATCGGTACTGTAGTAGCTCTTTGGTTAGGTATTGGAGCAACATTACCCATTGATAAATCATTAACTTTAGGTCTTTTTTAGATATTTTTTGATTCATTCAACCGTGAAGTACCATAGGTATCTAGGAAATAGTTACTTCCAAGTGAATCTTCCCTAGATACCTAAAATCCATTTTATTATGATCCATTTCGCGAAAATATAGATTGTACCAAAGATGCTAAATTGTTTTCTTTTTATTCTAACTCGAAAAAGAAGAAGAAAAAAAATTGCAATGGATTTAAAACGAGAGTTTATTCTTAAGTAAATCAATTGGGAGATGCTTCTCTAGAGTGTCCCATATATGTTTTCTATCTTCCATACGAAAACTGTCAATTCTCAGAAGATCTTCTTCAGTCTTACTCAAAAGGTCCAATAGTGTATGTATATTGGCCCTTTTTAGACAATTATACGTTCTAGAAGTCAATTCTAATTGATCAATAAAAATACAATTCAATGGAATTCCTTTTTTGTTTTTCTTTAGATTAGTTAATCTTTTTTGAAAAGTAAAAAGGGGTGGAGTAAACCTGTTTTTATTTTCTTCGAAACTAGCGCCCTCTTCCTCCGCGTGTAGAAAAGGAAGAAATAAATCAATCAAATTACGAGAAGCCTCATAAAGTGCTTCCTTAGGGGTTAAACTTCCATTAGTCCATATTTCTAGAAAAAGTATCTCGTGTTTTTCATTTCCATTCCCACAAGAAAAAATACTATAATTCACATTTCGAACAGGCATGGATACAGCATCTATAGGATAACTTCCATCTTGATAGTTCTTTCTGAGTTCTGTCTGATATCCACGATCTCTCTTGATCTGTAAATCAATACAGAAATCAATGGGCTCTGTCAAGTTAGCTATAGGTTGTGCCGTATCAACGATTTCTACGGAAGGCGGTAAGATGATATCTTGAGCAGTTATGTATCTAGGACCTTTGACGCAAATGGATGCGTCTCTAACTCCATAGAGATTACTTCTCAATACAATTTCTTTCAAATTTAGTAAAATTTCTTGTACGGATTCTTCAATACCTGCTATTGTAGAATACTCGTGCGGCACGCTCCCAAATTTTGCACGTGTGATACATGTTCCTTCTATTTCTCCAAGTAAAGCTCTTCGCAAGGCAATACCGACGGTGTCCGCTTGACCTTTTCTAAGCGGGGACAGAATGAAACGACCATAATAAAGGCGCTTACTATCTACTCTTGATTCAACACACTTCCACTGTAGTGTTTGAGTGGATCCTGCTACCTCCTCTCGAACCATAATAGACTAGTATTATTATTTTATCATTGAATCGTTTATTTCTCTTGAAATGAAAGTTGAAAGCGGGTTAATTCTTTTACAGACGTCTTTTTTTAGGCGGTCGACATCCATTATGCGGCATAGGTGTTACATCGCGTATACAACTTAATCGCACACCACTTTTAGCAATGGCTCGTAATGCGGCATCTCTTCCACTACCAGCGCCCTTTACCATAACTTCTGCTCGTTGCAAACCTACTGTACGAATAGCATCTACTGCTGTTCTTTGACCAGCATAGGGTGATGCTTTTCTTGAGCTTTTGAATCCACAAGTACCGGCCGAGGACCAAAAAACCACCCGACCTTGTGGGTCTGTAACAGTTATAATGGTATTGTTGAAACTAGCTTGAACATGAATAACCCCTTTTGTTATTCTACGTGCACTCTTCCGTAAACTAAAACGTGCATTCCTACGTAAACCAATACGCACTTTCTTACGTGAACCAATTTTTGGTATAGCTTTTGCCATATTTTATTATCTCATAAATATGAGTTAGAAATAAAAAAAAGAAAAAAAGATACAAAGATATCCGTTTCAGGGTAAAATAAACCCTTTACTTTAATTATTTTAAATGAAATTATTTTATTTGGAATTGGAACATTTCCGCGGGTACTTTTTTTTACTTTTTAGAAAGTAAAGTTCTTTTTCGAAAGATTACCCCTGTCTTTGTTTATGCTTCGGATTAGAGCAAATGACTCTAATTCGTCCACGCCTACGAATCAGTCGACATTTTGTACAAATTTTACGAACGGAAGCTCTTATTTTCATATTTCCGTATCCTTTTTTAAACTATGAATCTAATCTTTTGGAAAAAATAAGTCTCTTCGCTTGAATTTTAGAACTTAGAATTTATTACCCTAGAAAAAAAAAGAAAAACCTAATCCTTTGAATCTTTGGTATCCTTCAAATCTTCGCTATCCTTCAAATCTTCGCTATCCTTCGAGTCTTCGATACGCTTCGAATCCTTATGGGGAAGTCTATAAATTATACGTCCCTTGCTTGAATCATAACGACTTACTTCAATTTTGACCCTATCCCCCATCAGTATTCGTATAGAACTAGACCGTATCTTTCCTGAAATATAGCCTAGGATGATGGTGTCATTCTCTAGCCGAACGCGGAACATTCCATTGGGTAGGGCTTCCGTAACTAAACCTTCGAAAGTTACTTTTGCTTCTCTCGGGTTTTTTTTTTCTCTCCTATTTTTTTTTTCTGTCATATTTTTTTTCTCCTATTTTTCTATTTTTATTTTAAAAATAGGAAGGGCGAGATAGAATTCGAGCACTATAGGCGGGGCGATTACCATATATAACATAAGACTTCTCCCCCAATTCTGTTTAGTCGAGCTTCTCGATCTGTCATTATTCCTCGAGAAGTAGAAAGAATAGCAATTCCCATTCCACCCAAAACTTTAGGAATTCCTTGATAGTTGGTATAAATTCGTAAGCCGGGTCGGCTGATACGCTTTAAAAAGGTTCTTGTTCTATATATTCCTTTTATAGTCTTTCTCTTTTGATGTCGCAAAGTTGAAACCAAGAAATATCTGTTACGTTCCTGATGTTTCCGAACACTTTCAATAAAACCCTCTCGTAGAAGTATTTTAACAATGTTTTCGGTAATATTTGTAGATACTACTCGAACTGTTCCTTTTTTATTCATGTCCGCATTTCTTATAGAGGTTAGTAAATCAGCAATAGTGTCCTTGCCCATAAGACTCTAATTCTAGGTTCCTCCTAATTTTTCTATAATCAACATGTTTTCTTTTTTTTTTTTTCATTTTGGATTTTAAAACATATACGTAAAACACAATCTACTAAATTAATTCTTTGGTCTCAATTTCGCCTACTAGTATTTATAATACTTCAGGAGCTAATGAAACTATTTTGGTAAAATTCAATTCTCTCAATTCCTCGGCAATCGCGCCAAAAACTCGAGTTCCTTTTGGATTGCCTTTTTGATCAATTATAACCGCAGCATTGTCATCATAGCGGATTATTATACCGTCTTCGCATTTGAACTCTTTACATGTACGTACAATTACAGCTCGAATTACTTCGGATCTTTCTAGAGGCATTTGGGGCAATGCGTCTTTGATTACAGCAACAATAACATCACCAATACGAGCATATCGCTGATTACCAGCAGCTCCTATGACTCGAATACACATCAATTTTCGAGCTCCACTATTATCTGCTACATTTAAAAGGGTCTGAGGTTGAATCATATTATTTTGATTTCAATTTGTTATTTCAATGCAAAAGGATGAAAGAAATATTGTCTTTCCAGAAAGAAAAACCGAGCATTTTTTTTTATCTTCCATACCCCTTTTAGGGTTCTATATCTCTAATCGAATAAATTGACTTCGTATGGGCATTTTACTGGCAGCTATGGAGATAGCTGCTCTAGCTACAGTTTCAGATACTCCCCCCATTTCATAAAGTATACGACCAGGTTTAACAACGGATACCCAATATTCGGGGGACCCCTTTCCCGAGCCCATACGTGTTTCCGTGGGTCTTAGTGTAACCGGTTTGTCGGGAAATATACGTACCCATATTTTTCCACCACGACGTGCATATCGTGTTATTGCTCTTCGTCCTGCTTCTATCTGTCTCGCCGTGATCCAAGCGGGTTCAAGTGCTTGAAGAGCATATCTACCAAAACAAATACGATTGCCTCGGCAGGATTTTCCTTTCATTCTTCCTCTATGTTGTTTGCGAAATCTGGTTCTTTTGGGGTTATAGTCGATGGTTCTCTTTCTTAGTTCCATCTCTACTGCAAAACTGGACATGAGAGTTTCTTCTCATCCAGCTCCTCGCGAATGGAATCAGAAAGCATGTAAATTTCTCTAATTCATAATATTCCAAAATATTACGGTACGGATAGATACACATTAATAGATAATAGAAAAAGTTCGGTTTTTTTTATATTGAATTTGTTAAAACAGAAAAATATAATATATAGTCAAAAAAGAAGATCTAGAATATATCCAGATGTGTGTGTATATTTATCTAAATTCTATATTTATAGATAATGTAATCCTTCTTAAAAAAATCCTTATTTTTACTCTTATTGAATCGCGGTAAAGTATTCTAATTCAATAAGAATTTCGCGGGCGAATATTTACTCTTTCCTGTCTTATTTGTTAATTTATAAACTTACCAAATAAGACAATTTTTTTGGTTTGTTCCGCCATCCCACCCAATGAAGTGTTAGGATTCTTTTCAATAAAATCCTATGGAATCATAGGTTCTGTCGTTCCCACTGCTTCTCCTTGAATGGTTAGGTCTGAATCCCGCAACGGAGCTTCCAAAAAATTTCTTTCCGAGTTAATTTTCTCAGTTTTATTAACCCGGGCGGCTCTTTATTATTGCTTTAAATTTGTAGTTCTTGTTTCAAGTTACAATTTTTAATTCTCTATTATTTTTATTATATTGATGCTTTATCACATTGCCTTTTATGATGTAATTCATAGACCATACATAGTGGAATCCTATATCTTATTTATTTCCTCTTCCTTCTTTCTATCATCCCTCCCTTTATCCACATCCCTTTAGTTTTGCTTCACAACCTAGAATCCCTTTTCTTTTTTAGAGAAAAAATTGCAGTTGCTACAACTATATGACACATCTACTCATTTATGTTATGATAGAGGTATTTATTCATATAGTGACTGTTTCTTAGTTAGGATCTCGACAATACGAAGCAATAGGTTGGTTATTAGTTAATTTTCTATAATTACTAAGTTTTTTTCTTAAAAAAAAGAAAAAAATAACGAGTCACACACTAAGCATAGCAATTATATTAAATGATTTATCAATTTTCATTAAATCTTATAGAAAGAGGTATAATTTCTTCTTTTGCAGGGATTTCAGGAAAAAAGTCTCTTGTCATTTTTTATTCTATCAATGGACAGAATCCGAAGACAAGATTACTTATTCTTCGTCTACGAATATCCAAATTTTTACACCTAATACTCCATAGATAGTCCGAATTGGATAGCAGCAATAATCAATTTTAGCGCGAATTGTTTGGAGGGGAAGTCTACCCTTTTTAATAGATTCGGCGCGTGCAATTTCTTTTCCTCCGAGACGACCCGCAATTTTTACTTTTACTCCCCTTATATCTGCTTTTTTAGTTAATTCAATGGCTTTTTTCATTGCCTTTCGGAATGAAACTCTATTTTTTAATTGGAAAGCTATATATTCTGCAAGAATGTTAGGCTGTCTATAAGGTTCTTTAACTTTTTCGATAGAAATATTAAATCTCTGGTTTACAGAGTTAATTTCCTTTTGTAGATCTTTCTCTAATTCTTCGATTGCTCCTTTTTTCTTTAATAAATTTGGGAATCCAATATGGATTATGACGTGGATCGTATCGATTTCTTTTTGGATTTCTATATGTGTAATTACTTCGGAACTTGAACCTGAGTCCATTTTTCTATTATGTGTAATTACTTCGGAACTTGAGTCTGATTCTATTTTTCTATTCGAGCCCTTTTTCCTATTCTTTTGTATATAGTTCTTGATACAATCCCTTATTTTTTTATCTTCCTGTAGACCTTCAGAATAATTTTTTGGTTGTGCGAACCAAAAGGAATGGTGTTTTTGGGTTGTACCAAGTCTGAAACCGAGTGGATTTATTTTTTGTCCCATATTTTTCTATTCTATATTTTTTTTACTGGGAATCGAAATCTTAGATGGATCTAAAGGTTATTTAGATTTCTTTACTATATTTAGTACAATTGTTATATGACACATGCTTTTTTTTATGGGGAAACTACGTCCTCGAGCTCGAGGTCTGAATTTCTTCATAATAGTACTCCTACTGACTTCGGCTTTAGTAATAAATAAATTCGCTTTGTCGAAATCCCTATAATGAGTAGCATTTGCGGCTGCCGAATAAACCAACTTTAAGATGGGATAAGATGCTCGATAGGGCATGAGGTTCAGTATCATAACAGTTTCCTCGTAGTAACGCCAGCGAATCTCGTCAAGAACTCTTTGTGCTTTGAAAACAGACATAGGGATACGTTTTTGTGCTTTGAAAACTCTCTCGAACTTAAGTAGACGATCGGTTGGAACTTTCCTTGCGAGTTTCCTTAGCCCACTTTTCTTCTTCTTTATCCTAGGGATATACTTTACTAGTTTGAAACTTGTCATAAATAAGGTTATTCCCCGCCTACCTTTACTTTATTTTGAATCTTTTTTTCTTCTTAATCTTTCTATTCAGAATTCAGTTAACGACGAGATTTAGTATCCTTTCTTGCATTTTCATAACTCGTGAAATGCCGAGTAGGCACGAATTCCCCCAATTTGCGACCTACCATAGGATTTGTTATGTAAATAGGTATATGTTCCTTTCCATTATGAATCGCGATTGTATGGCCAACCATTGTGGGTAGAATGCTAGATGCCCGGGACCACGTTACTATTGTTTCTTTCTCCTCCTTCATATTGACCTTTTCTATCTTTGCCAATAAATGATGAGCTACAAAAGGATTCGTTTTTTTTCGTGTCACAGCTGATTACTCCTTTTTTCCTTTTTAAAGAGTGGCATTCTATGTCCAATATCTCGATCGAAGTACGGAGGTCAGAATAAATAGAATAATGATCAATGGAAAAAAGAAAAAAATCCTTTAGCTGGATAAGGGGCGGATGTAGCCAAGTGGATCAAGGCAGTGGATTGTGAATCCACCATGCGCGGGTTCAATTCCCGTCGTTCGCCCATCGCATTATTGCAAATTCCAAAAATGCAATTTTCCATATTCCTAGTTACGTATTTACTTACGGCGACGAAGAATAAAACTATCGCTATATTTTTTCCTTTTCCTAGTTCTTCTTCCAAGCGCAGGATAACCCCAAGGGGTTGTGGGTTTTTTTCTACCAATGGGAGCTTTCCTTCACCGCCCCCATGGGGGTGGTCCACAGGGTTCATAACTACCCCTCTTACTACGGGGCGTTTACCTAGCCAACACTTAGATCCGGCTCTACCCAAACTTTTTTGGTTCACCCCAACATTACCCACTTGTCCGACTGTTGCTAAGCAGTTTTGGGATACTAAACGGACCTCCCCAGATGGTAATCTTAAAGTGGCCGATTTACCCTCTTTTGCAATGAGTTTCGCTACAGCACCTGCTGCTCTAGCTAATTGCCCACCCCTTCCACGTGTGATTTCTATGTTATGCATGGCCGTGCCTAAGGGCATATCGGTTGAAGTAGATTCTTCTTTTCTCTCAAAAAACCCCTTCCCAAACTGTACAAGCTTCTTCCAAAGCATACGGCTTTCTAGATGTATATGACGATCTCTAGACAGATGGATCTTATATGAATCATATGATGAAGTACCACATGAGTGGATATATAGGAAAGGAATCCAAATCTGCCGAATCGCTCATGTTATGATCTTCTACATCCTAGGTCTCTGCGTTCCGTCATCTGGCTTATGTTCTTCATGTAGCATTCAGATCGAATGACTCTATGAAATTACGTCGATACTTCCACATATTATGGGTAACGTAGGAGACATCCCTATTTTCCCCCGGGGGTCTTAATTACCACTGCTTAGCTTTCAATTTGCCTCTGACCATCAAATTAAATGTGAATAACCCGTCCTCCTCT
This sequence comes from Triticum urartu, assembly GCF_056163025.1. NCBI lineage: Eukaryota > Viridiplantae > Streptophyta > Magnoliopsida > Poales > Poaceae > Triticum > Triticum urartu. The sequence goes on along the minus strand of NW_028259461.1, from coordinate 6,614,628 downwards.
CTTTGAAACAAGGGGCGCTTCCGGTTCTGTGCGTGCTTCAAACAATTTTGTCTTCTCCATATTACCATATCTCTAGAGCCAATAATTTTCTATGAGGAACTACTGAACTCAATCACTTGCTGCCGTTACTCAACAGTTTTCTGTTGAGGTCTATCCCGTAGAGGTAGTCAAATTGGATCAGTGATCGATTTCTAGGTTTCGTCGTAAACCTAATTGGTTACTTCCAATTACGTAAATCAATAGTTCAAACCGCACTCAAAGGTAGGGCATTTCCCATTGATATAGGAACTTTTGTACCAGAAACAATAGTATCTCCAATTATAGCCCCTCTGGGATGTAAAATATATCTCTTCTCACCATCCCCATAGTGTATGAGACAAATGTATGCATTTCGATTAGGGTCGTATTCTATGGTTACGATTCTACCAGATATGTCTTTTTGATTCCGTCGAAAATCTATTTTACGGTATAGGCGCTTATGACCTCCCCCTCTATGCCTTGCGGTAATGATTCCTCTGGAATTACGACCTTTACCACAACGGTGCCGTCCATGGATCAAATTATTTCGTGGATTGGATTTCACTTGCCTGTCTACGGTTCCCTTGCGTGTGCTCGGGATAGGTGTTTTGTATAAATGTTTCGCCGTATTATTAAGTATTCTCCTTTAGTTTTTTTCTCTATCTAGAAGTGGAATAGAATAACCCGGTTGAAGGGTAATGATCATACGTCTGTAATGCATTGTATGGCCCAGAATAGGTCCTATTCTTCTACCTTTTCCAGGTAGTCGATGGCTATTCACAGCTACCACCTTAACACCAAAGAAGAGTTCGACCCAATGCTTTATTTCTGTCTTAGTGAATCCCGATTCGACATTAAAAGTATATTGATTCTTTCCCAATAAACGAAGACTTTTTTCTGTAAATACTGCGTATTTGATTCCATCCATAAATCGACTTTCCCTCCTATGCTCTGAGTTCCAGTATCGATAAGAATTCGAGTTCTTATTGTTCTTATGTTATGGTATGAATATACCATACCAATTCGTTATGTATGGATGATGGATGAGATTCCATGGATAGAGAGCCAGTTCCAATAGACTTATGGAATGTTCCCGTTCGTGTGCATCCAGCAGGAATTGAACCCGCAAATTTACCAATTATGAGTTGGGCGCTTTAACCATTCAGCCATGGATGCTTAACAGGGATCATCGTACATCGTAAATAACCAATTTTCATATAGAAAGACATATCATAGAAAAATGAAATCGAAAATATTCCGAGATGGCAAATATTCGGAGATGACTATGAAAACACCTCTCTGGATCCTCGAATTGAAAGAGAGATTGAGAGGGATCAAGAATCCTAATTCTCGCTATTTGGAATGGATCCAATTCTATTGAGTCTGACTCATAGTGATCATTTCTCTTTAGCAAAGAATGACCTTGGTTATCAAAGGATTGAACAACCGGGATCCATTTACTTATGATACCTAGTTGGCATTGATAACAAGGATCTAATGAATTATGAGTTTAATAGATCCTCTTTAGCAGAAAGACGTATATTCCTTGCTCATTATCAGACAATCACTTATTCCCAAACCTCGTGTGGGACTAATCGTTTTCATTTACCATCTCATGGAAAACCCTTTTCGTTCCGCTTAGCCCTATCGGGTATTTTAGTGATAGGTTCTGTAGGAACTGGACGATCCTATTTGGTCAAATACCTAACGAAAAATTACGATTTTCCTTTCATT
>NW_028259461.1:6580376-6595376 GCF_056163025.1 Triticum urartu | reverse complement strand
TCATTTTGCTAAATGATATCAATTAAATGGTGTATCAATTCCATAAATTGCATATAGCAATAAATAAATCAGCAAAATTCTTTCTAATATTTTAGATAGAAGAAACATTTCTTCTATCTAAAATATTAGAAAGAATGTACCCTTCTATCCAAATCCAATTTGCATCGATAAAATAAATCCAAATTCCAGTAGTAGATGAATAATTGCAAATTTGTGTGTGTACGAGATTAGAATAACTTCAAAATAACTGACATAATTTTGTATTTTTCCTGATCAGAAAAATACATGAAAAAGAAAGGAGGTAGAAAAATTTTTGGATTTATGGTTAAAGAAGAAAAAGAAGAAAACAGGGGTTCTGTTGAATTTCAAGTATTCAGTTTCACCAATAAGATACGGAGACTTGCTTCACATTTGGAATTACACAAAAAAGATTTTTCATCGGAAAGAGGTCTACGAAGACTTTTGGGAAAACGTCGACGTTTGCTGGCTTATTTGGCAAAGAAAAATAGAGTACGTTATAAGAAATTAATCGGTCAGTTGAATATTCGGGAGCAGTAATTTAATCGTTCAAATTTTTTTCTTGTTTTATTATTTTTTTAGTAGTCTTATAGTAGTCTTAGATTTTTCATTTTGATGAGCCTCGCTTTGAGGAATTCATGGAATAATCCATTTTCATGGAATAATGAATTAAGGAAGAAAGGATATGAGTCTACCGCTTACAAGAAAAGATCTCATGATAGTCAATATGGGCCCTCAACACCCATCAATGCATGGTGTTCTTCGACTGATCGTTACTCTCGATGGTGAGGATGTTATTGATTGTGAACCCATATTAGGGTATTTACACAGAGGAATGGAAAAAATCGCGGAAAACCGAACTATTATACAATACTTACCTTATGTAACAAGGTGGGATTATTTAGCTACTATGTTTACAGAAGCAATAACAGTAAATGCACCAGAATTCTTGGAGAATATTCAAATACCACAAAGAGCCAGCTATATTAGGGTAATTATGTTAGAATTAAGCCGGATAGCTTCTCACTTGCTATGGCTTGGACCTTTTATGGCGGATCTCGGCGCACAGACTCCTTTTTTCTATATTTTTAGAGAGAGAGAATTAATATATGATCTATTTGAAGCTGCTACAGGTATGCGAATGATGCACAATTACTTTCGCATCGGAGGAGTAGCCGCCGATCTACCTTATGGATGGATCGATAAATGTTTAGATTTCTGTGATTATTTTTTACGCGGAGTTGTTGAATATCAACAACTTATTACACAGAATCCAATTTTTTTAGAGCGAGTTGAAGGAGTAGGTTTTATTAGCGGAGAAGAAGCAGTAAATTGGGGCTTATCGGGACCGATGTTACGAGCTTCTGGAATACAATGGGATCTTCGTAAAGTAGATCCTTATGAGTCTTACAACCAATTTGATTGGAAAGTCCAATGGCAAAAAGAAGGGGATTCGTTAGCTCGCTATTTAGTACGAATTGGTGAAATGAGGGAATCCATCAAAATAATTCAACAAGCTGTAGAAAAAATTCCTGGAGGACCTTATGAAAATTTAGAAGTCCGACGCTTTAAGAAAGAAAATAATTCTGAATGGAATGATTTTGAGTATAAATTTCTTGGTAAAAAACCTTCGCCCAATTTTGAATTGTCAAGACAAGAGCTTTATGTAAGAGTAGAAGCCCCAAAAGGTGAATTAGGGATTTATCTAGTAGGAGATGATAGCCTTTTCCCCTGGAGATGGAAAATCCGTCCACCCGGGTTTATTAATTTGCAAATTCTTCCTCAGCTAGTTAAAAAAATGAAATTGGCTGATATCATGACGATATTAGGTAGTATAGATATCATTATGGGGGAAGTTGATCGTTGAAATGATAATAGATAGGGTAGAGGTAGAAACTATCAATTCTTTTTCGAAATTGGAATTATTAAAAGAAGTCTATGGACTGATATCGATTCTACCCATTTTGACCCTCCTTTTGGGAATAACAATAGAGGTACTCGTAATTGTGTGGTTAGAAAGAGAAATATCTGCGTCGATACAACAACGTATTGGTCCTGAATATGCTGGCCCCCTGGGCCTGCTTCAAGCTATAGCAGATGGGACTAAGCTACTTTTTAAAGAAGATATTCTGCCATCCCGAGGAGATATTTCTTTATTTAGCATTGGACCCTCTATAGCAGTCATATCAGTTTTATTAAGTTTTTTAGTTATCCCTTTGGGATATCATTTTGTTTTAGCCGATCTTAGTATTGGTGTTTTTTTATGGATTGCCATTTCAAGTATAGCTCCTATTGGTCTTCTTATGGCAGGATATAGCTCAAATAATAAATATTCTTTTTCAGGCGGTCTACGAGCTGCTGCTCAATCCATTAGTTATGAAATACCATTAACTTTTTGTGTGCTAGCAATATCTCTACGTGTGATTCGTTAAAATAGATCTTTTTCCTATAAAATCCATTAACTATTTATATTCCTTTTCTTATTTAGTATTTGGGTTGGTAAGTTAAACTAGATAGCTATATGAGTGAAACAAAACAGCTTATAAATTTGTAGTAAAAAGAAAAAATCTCATTTCCTACGTACAAGAAAAAAGTGGAAGTAAACATAAGCAGTGTAAACTCTTTATCCCAAGGTTGATATTTTTTAATTAGTCATCATATCTTGAAGCGGCCAAGAATAAAGGATTCACGATATGGAATTCCATTACTAGAATACTCCTAGTTATTACTATAACTTAATAATCCATAAGAAGAATCCACCAAAAGTTAGTGAAGGGTTAGGAACACTAAAGTACATAAAGGATTAGTAATGGAAAATCTAAAACATTAGAGATTTTTGCCCATAAAAGGAATCATAATAAGGACTTGCAATTTGTAGAAATTATCAAGTAGTACTTTCTTCGGATTCCGATCCAGAGTATGTTCCCATTCACTTGTTAAGGAAATGGCTATCAAGAACGAATTAACCCTTTATCCATTTTTTCTTTTTAAATACCCCCTCCCTGGGGAAAGAAGAATAGTAAAAAAGATATGGAGTGCACTAGAAAAAATTTTCATTATTTCCTTCCTCTATCCATATTCATGCAGAATTGCTCATGAACTAATACCCAACTCTTTCCATTTATTAATTGAATTCCTATAACAAGTAACAAGTGTTTTATTCCAAGATTAAGTTATTACTGAACAAAGAAAAATTTTCATTATATTATAAAGGATGAGATCAATTCGGAAGCGCTTTTTCTTATTCTAGCAGACGGAATTCCTTTGGTCTAATTTAGGACTTTCAAATCTATTTTATTTTATCTAATTCTATCTACGCCCCCGGGGCTAGGAACAAAACAGTCCTTTCCTTTTTCTGATCATAGAGAAGCCGTATGAAGCTAAGGTTTCATGTACGGTTTTGAAATAGCGGTGGGAACTGTGATGTTATCACCGACTATGATTATCTAACAGTTCAAGTACAGTTGATATAGTTGAAGCACAGTCAAAATACGGTTTTTTTGGATGGAATATTTGGCGTCAGCCTATAGGTTTTCTGGTTTTTTTAATTTCTTCTTTGGCAGAATGTGAAAGATTACCCTTTGATTTACCAGAAGCGGAGGAAGAATTAGTAGCAGGTTACCAAACTGAATATTCCGGTATCAAATATGGTTTATTTTATCTTGTTTCTTACCTAAATTTATTAGTTTCTTCTTTATTTGTAACAGTTCTCTACTTGGGCGGGTGGAATTTATCTATTCCCTATATATCCTTTTTTGATTTTTTCCAAATGAATAAAGCAGTTGGAATTTTGGAAATGACAATGGGTATATTTATTACATTAACTAAAGCTTATTTATTTCTCTTCATTTCTATCACAATAAGATGGACTTTACCGAGGATGAGAATGGATCAGTTATTAAATCTTGGATGGAAATTTCTTTTACCTATTTCCCTGGGCAATCTCTTATTAACAACCTCTTCTCAACTTGTTTCACTATAAATAAGATAATACAATAATAGTAAGAATATTTTCAACACAAAAGCTCTCTCAAACAAGAGAAAGAAACATATCTTTTTCATAGATATTTAGAATGAATATGTTCCCTATGGTAACTGGGTTCATGAGTTATGGTCAACAAACAATACGTGCTACAAGGTACATAGGTCAAAGTTTCATAACTACCTTATCCCACACAAATCGTTTACCTATAACGATTCACTACCCTTATGAAAAATCAATTACACCAGAGCGTTTCCGAGGGCGAATCCACTTTGAATTTGATAAATGTATTGCTTGTGAAGTATGTGTTCGCGTATGTCCGATAGATTTACCCGTTGTGGATTGGAGATTTGAAAAGGATATTAAAAGAAAACAATTGCTTAATTATAGTATTGATTTCGGAGTTTGTATATTTTGTGGCAATTGTGTTGAGTACTGTCCAACAAGCTGTTTATCAATGACTGAAGAATATGAACTTTCTACCTATGATCGTCATGAATTGAATTACAATCAAATTGCTTTAAGTCGGTTACCAATCTCCATAATGGGAGATTACACAATTCAAACAATTAGGAATTCGTCTGAAAGTAAAATAAACAAAGAAAAATCTTCGAATTCAAGAACGATTACTGATTACTAAACTTTGATTTTGTCTTTCTGTTATAAAAATCTAATAATTCTTTATTAAACTTTAAAATTAAACTATAAAGAAAAACGAAAAACTACTGCTTATTGGAAATTATTTCTTATTTTAAATCAGACTAGATTTTCGTGATATAATATAATTTATAACTATAAGTTTATACACAAAAAAATACCCTAATCCTTTTTTCCTTCCTTGAATCCTTTAGTTTTAGTCAGTTCATGAAAAATTTTATACTATTAATTTCTTTTTATCCATAATGGATTTACCTGGACCAATACATGAGATTCTTATGCTATTTGGGGGATTTGTTCTTCTACTAGGGGGTCTAGGAGTAGTATTACTTACCAACCCCATTTATTCTGCCTTTTCGCTGGGATTAGTTCTTGTTTGTATATCCTTATTCTATTTTTTATTAAATTCCTACTTTGTAGCTGTCGCACAACTTCTTATTTATGTGGGAGCCATAAATGTCTTGATCATATTCGCTGTAATGTTCGTAAATGGCTCAGAATGGTCTAAAGATAAGAATTATTGGACTATTGGAGATGGGTTCACTTCACTCGTTTGTATAACTATTGTTTTTTCACTAATGACTACTATCCCAGATACGTCGTGGTATGGAATTCTTTGGACTACAAGATCAAACCAAATAGTAGAACAGGGTCTCATAAATAATGTTCAACAAATTGGAATTCATTTAGCAACCGATTTTTATCTTCCGTTTGAACTCATTTCCATAATTCTTCTAGTTTCTTTAATAGGTGCAATTACTATGGCTCGGCAATAAGAAAACTTAGAAAAAGTACAAATTATAAGAATTGCAAATCTAAAATAAATAACTAAAGAATCACAATTTTGATTTAGTAAAATCCATCTACTGCCAACAAATACCTCCCTTTTTTTTTTTTTTTTTTTTCTTTTGTTGTGTAATTGTTCTATTGTAATTAATTGAATCGGTTCAATTCTTGCCCTCATATTGAAATGAATCGAGATTGATAAGGAGTTAGTTAATGATGTTTGAGCATGTACTTTTTTTGAGTGTCTATTTATTTTCGATTGGTATCTATGGATTGATCACAAGCCGAAACATGGTTAGAGCTCTAATATGTCTTGAACTTATACTGAATTCAATTAATCTAAATCTCGTAACATTTTCTGATCTATTTGATAGTCGCCAATTAAAAGGAGATATTTTCGCAATTTTTGTTATAGCCCTTGCAGCTGCTGAAGCCGCTATTGGACTATCCATTCTTTCTTCCATCCATCGTAATAGGAAATCCACTCGTATCAATCAATCTAATTTATTGAATAATTAGACTTTTGAATAATTAGACATAGAATCCTCTAAACAAAGGCGCACATATTAAAATAAATAGAAATCAATACTATTTTCTTAGTATTATTTGAGAATATCCATTTTTTTTAGTAGATTATTGCATAGTATTCTTTTTCACTTAAATGAATTTTTGTATTTGTAATTCATTGATATTGCAATTTGAATATTGCAATAATTTATATTGAAAAGACGATAGCCAATTTATTGGCTAATTCGAATTCGTCTGTACAATTCGTAAAATTCTTTCTTATTTCTTATTTATTGTTGAAATCCAAAATTAAAGTCTCTTGGCTCTCTTCACGCTTTCTCACAAACAGATTAAAAAATAGATTTTTTTTTTTGAAGTTTGGATAAACCATTGCTTCGTCTGGTGTCTACAATACATATGACTCATTATAGTACTAATTTCATTTTTACCAGATCGAAAAATTTTATGTTGAAAAGAAAAATTTATAGATCCAATGTCACATTCCGTAAAAATTTACGATACATGTATAGGATGCACTCAATGTGTACGAGCTTGTCCAACAGATGTATTAGAAATGATACCCTGGGATGGATGTAAAGCCAAGCAAATTGCTTCCGCGCCGAGAACCGAAGATTGTGTGGGTTGTAAGAGATGTGAATCTGCCTGCCCGACAGATTTTTTAAGTGTCCGCGTTTATTTAGGGCCTGAAACAACACGTAGCATGGCTCTATCTTATTGATACGTTACAAAAAACTTCACTCGAATCGTCTGATTCCTCTTTACCGAAGAAGCCTGTGCTCGAAATAATCGAGCACGGGCTTTTCTGGTCAAAACGTATCTTGTCTTTATCACTTTATCATGAGTTATTTTCCTTGGTTAACAATACTTGTTGTTTTGCCGATATTTGCAGGTTCATTAATTTTCTTTTTACCTCATAAGGGAAACAAAGTCGTTAGGTGGTATACTATATCTATTTGTTTATTAGAATTCCTTCTAATGACTTATGCGTTCTGTTATCATTTCCAACTGGAGGATCCCTTAATCCAATTAAAGGAGGATTATAAATGGATAGATGTCTTCGATTTCCACTGGAGATTGGGAATCGATGGACTTTCATTAGGATCTATTTTATTGACAGGATTTATCACTACTTTAGCTACTTTAGCAGCTTGGCCAATTACACGGAATTCGCGATTATTCTATTTCCTGATGCTCGCAATGTATAGTGGTCAAATAGGATTATTTTCTTCGCGAGACCTTTTACTTTTTTTTATCATGTGGGAGTTAGAATTAATTCCTGTTTACTTACTTTTATCCATGTGGGGGGGGAAGAGGCGTCTATATTCAGCTACAAAGTTTATTTTGTATACTGCAGGCGGTTCCATTTTTTTCTTAATCGGAGTTCTGGGTATGGGCTTATATGGTTCCAACGAACCAGGATTAGATTTGGAAAGATTAATTAATCAATCATACCCTGCAACCTTGGAAATACTTTTATATTTTGGCTTCCTTATTGCTTATGCTGTCAAATTGCCGATTATACCCCTACATACGTGGTTACCAGATACCCATGGGGAAGCACATTATAGTACATGTATGCTTTTAGCGGGAATATTATTAAAGATGGGAGCATATGGATTGATTCGGATCAACATGGAATTGTTACCTCATGCTCATTATCTATTTTCGCCCTGGTTAGTAATAATAGGAGCGATCCAAATAATCTATGCAGCTTCAACTTCTCTTGGTCAACGAAATTTCAAAAAAAGAATAGCTTATTCCTCTGTATCTCACATGGGTTTCATAATTATAGGAATTGGTTCCATAACCAACATTGGACTCAATGGAGCTATTTTACAAATATTATCCCATGGATTTATTGGTGCTACACTTTTTTTCTTGGCAGGAACCGCTTCTGATAGAATGCGTCTTGTTTATCTCGAAGAACTGGGGGAATATCTATCCCAATGCCTAAAATTTTTACCATGTTTAGTAGCTTTTCAATGGCTTCTCTTGCCTTACCAGGAATGAGTGGTTTTGTCGCAGAATTAGTAGTATTTTTTGGACTAATTACTAGTCCAAAATTTCTGTTAATGCCAAAAACACTAATTACTTTTGTAATGGCAATTGGAATGATATTAACTCCTATTTATTTATTATCTATGTTACGCCAGATGTTCTATGGATACAAGCTATTTAATGTTCCAAACGCAAATTTTGTGGATTCTGGACCACGAGAACTCTTTATTTTAATCTGTATCTTTTTACCAGTAATAGGAATTGGTATTTATCCAGATTTTGTTCTCTCCCTATCCGTTGACAGGGTAGAGGCTCTCTTATCCAATTATTATCCTAAATAGGTTTGCTTTTTTTTACTCGTCTGCTCTATTAATGCAGAAATAAGTAAAAAAGTATATAATGCAGAAATAAGTAAAAAAGTATAATTAGATCTATCTCGAATTTTTGAGAACCCTTTGATAAGGCGTTCAAGGGGTTCTCAAATAAAACATAAAAGTAAAAACCTTCATTTCATGAAGGTTTTATTTTATGTAATCATTTAGGTGTTAATGTAAACGAACCATAACTATGTAAGCCTATTCCTAATAGATTTATACCAAAATAACAAATCCAAATTATAAGAAATCCTATCAAAGCTATAAGTGCAGAATTCGTACCCTTCCAATTTGGATTTGTTCTACTATGTAAATAAATTGCGAATATGGTCCAAGTAATAAATGCCCAAGTTTCCTTAGGATCCCAATTCCAATAGGATCCCCAGGCCTCATTAGCCCATACTGCTCCACAAAGAATACCTACGGTTAAAAGGGTAAATCCTAGGCTAATGACACGATAACTCCAAGAATCCAAACGCTCCGTTAATTGATATTTGTAATAATTTGGAAATGAAGGGACAGAGGTTCTTTTTAAAGCACTTCTTTTTGCATAAAAATATTTAATATCACTAAAGAAAAATGTTTTATTTAAAACATTTTTTTTCTTTTTAGAAAAGAAATGGAAATTATTTCGAAATCTAATGATTAGAATAGCGGCAGATAATAAGGATCCGCACAAAAGAGTTGCATAGCTTAATAACATCATACTGACATGCATCATTAACCACTGAGATTGTAGAGCAGGTACTAGTATCGTGGATTGATGCATTTCAGTTAAAAGACCCGATGTGGCAAAGCCTTGCGTTAAAATAGTACTTGGCGTAGTTATTGTGCTTAAATCATTTTTAGAGTTCTGTATTTTAGGAATGGTATGAAGAATATACAGGGCCCATGAAAGGAAGATCAATGACTCATATAAATTACTTAATGGAAAATGTCCCGAGGAAGCCCAACGAGAAACTAAGAATCCTGTTATAGAGAAAAAAGTAACTATCATTCCTTTTTCTGACGAATCGCGTAATCCTCCAAGTTCACGAACTAATAAGGTTATAAAATGAATCGTAATCACAATTGAAATCGTTGAGAAAGAGATATGAGTTAGTATATGTTCTAAAGTTGCAAATAGCATAAGGGGAAGGTCCCATTACAAAATTGTAAATTTCGAATTGATTTCTAATCTATTGTATTCTTTTTCAAGAATGCCGCCACTCGGATTCGAACCGAGATGCTTGAGCACTGCTTCCTAAGAGCAGCGTGTCTACCAATTTCACCATGGCGGCTAACTTCAAATAATAGGTAACTTAAAAGAATAATAGCTATTATCTTGGGAATCGTCGATATTGGGAAAGTCCATAAAATTTAGGAACATTAGAGTTTTCATTAAAATAGACTTCGTTTGGTAGTATCGTTTCCATTTTTTTTTTTTACAATAAACTCTTGCTTTGCCCAATAGAAACACAAACACTGCTTGAAAGAGTTGGAACTTCTTTTTTCTAACTTGCAATTATAGAACTAATTTTTTCTAATTAATTTCCCCTTTACATTTTGAAAATTCTTTCAATACAATGAAAAAAAATCCAAAAGGGTTTCTATTTAATGATGAAATTAAAATAAAATGGATAAATAGAAAAGGCTTTTTGGATTTTTTAAAAATTTCTAGAATGAAAGTCTTTATGCTCTTATTAATAAGATTTACTAACCTTATGATTTTGGAGAAGATAGGTGGAAGTTGTAAGTCCTATTGTAAGAATACTCCACTTTTCATAATTTTCCTAATAGAATATGAGGATTCTATTAGGAAAATTATGAAAAGTTCATTGATAGGAAAAGAATACTTAGCACACAGTATACCAAACAAAACTTTTTTTTTCTTGTATATATAAGATAAGAGGGGTTTTTTGTTCTAAGAATATTGTACCGAGTAATTCGACACATAAAAGTACATTCAAAGAAGAATCCAAATTATTAAATAATTGGAATTCTTTTTTGATAAGTCAATTCATATTATTCCAAAATCTTATTATTTGTTTGTTGCCCAGAAAAACCCTTTGGTTTTGGATGCTCATTACCGCTCGAAAATGATCTTGATTTTACTAAAGAATAAGATTGTACTATGGAAAAATAAGTCTTTTTCTTCCAAATATTTTTACGAATACGCTTTTTTGACATTGAAGTACGTTTTTTTGGAACTGCCATTCAAAAAGGAAATTACTTTTTTCTAGTTGTATGTGAAAGACATCTATTGCTGCAAATCAATCCTTCTTTCTTCTTTTTATTAGTATTTATACTTAGATACTGAAAGATACTTAAATTTTGAATTATTTTTTACTTCATTTTGTCTAATGCGGATAAGACAACAAGAATTTTTTAACATTTTTTCTTTATATATTTTATACTTTTTTTTTAATAATATAGAATATATAGAAGGGTTTCTCATTTAAATCTATTTATATCTATTTATATATCAAGTATACTCCATATATAGATATATGGTATGGAAGCCTATCCCCCATATAAGATAAGACGGGGGGATAAAAAGAAGGGAAAATGAAAATAGTTAATTAAGTTCAGAATGGTATTCCATAAAGGAAAGGAATTCCAATCAAAACAAAAAATACTGAGTCTCTTAAACAAGACATTCTAAAACTTAGGTAATTTATAGTCATTAGAATTTTAGTTCTATATGAAGTAAGGACTATTCGATAATTTCTTATAAACATAGGTTTTCATTGGAATTCACTCAATCAGTTAATTATGGAACAAGAGAGCTGTTTCATCTTTGTTTTAAAGAAATATAAAAATGAATTATGAATAGAAAGTAAAATGATTCCACTTTTTTTTTTTTATTTTTATAAATATCTTTATTTAGTTAATAAAATAACTTCGTTACCTAGTTATTTTATTAACTTTTTTAATTTAACCAACTAAACCCATTCTTAATTTTTAATTATTTCAATGAGATAAATTTTGGAAAAATTAAGAATTTCAGTATTTTTTCTTATTCTTTTTATTTATTCTTTCAGAAAGAGATAAGAATTGGTTTGGTGAATCGGAAACAATTTTATAGAAAAATTGAAGTAAAAATTGAAGTAAAAATTGCAATTTCTTTTCTTATGGAACATACATATCAATATGCATGGGTAATCCCTCTTCTCCCACTTCCAGTTATTATGTCAATGGGATTTGGCCTTATTCTTATTCCGACAGCAACAAAAAATCTTCGTCGCATATGGGCTTTTCCTAGTGTTTTACTCTTAAGTATAGCTATGGTATTCTCAGTTCAACTGTCTATTCAACAAATAAATGGAAGTTCGATCTATCAATATCTATGGTCTTGGACCGTCAATAATGATTTTTCTTTAGAATTTGGATACTTGATTGACCCACTTACTTCTATTATGTTAATACTAATTACTACTGTAGGAATCCTGGTTCTTATTTATAGTGATGGTTATATGTCTCACGATGAAGGATATTTGAGATTTTTTGTTTATATAAGTTTTTTCAATACTTCCATGTTGGGATTGGTTACTAGCTCCAATTTGATACAAATTTATTTTTTTTGGGAACTCGTGGGAATGTGTTCTTATTTATTGATAGGCTTTTGGTTTACACGACCAATCGCAGCGAGTGCTTGTCAAAAAGCTTTTGTAACTAATCGTGTAGGGGATTTTGGTCTATTATTAGGAATTTTAGGTTTTTTTTGGATAACAGGTAGTTTAGAGTTTAGGGATTTGTTCAAAATAGCTAATAACTGGATTCCTAATAATGGAATTAACTCTTTACTTACTACTTTGTGTGCTTTTTTATTATTCCTTGGTGCAGTTGCGAAATCCGCACAATTCCCTCTTCACGTATGGTTACCCGATGCTATGGAAGGGCCCACTCCTATTTCGGCTCTTATACACGCAGCAACTATGGTTGCTGCGGGAATTTTTCTTCTAGCTCGACTTCTTCCTCTTTTCATATCTTTACCTTTGATAATGAGTTTTATTTCTTTAGTAGGTACAATAACACTATTCTTAGGAGCTACTTTAGCTCTTGCTCAGAGAGATATTAAAAGAAGCTTAGCCTATTCTACAATGTCTCAATTGGGTTATATGATGTTAGCTCTAGGTATAGGTTCTTATCAAGCTGCTTTATTCCATTTGATCACTCATGCTTATTCAAAAGCTTTATTGTTCTTGGGATCCGGATCCGTTATTCATTCAATGGAACCTCTTGTTGGATATTCACCAGATAAAAGTCAAAATATGGTTCTTATGGGCGGTTTAAGAAAATACATTCCAATCACAAGAACTACTTTTTTATGGGGTACACTTTCTCTTTGTGGTATTCCACCTCTTGCTTGCTTCTGGTCCAAAGATGAAATCCTTAGTAATAGTTGGTTGTATTCGCCCTTTTTTGGAATAATAGCCTCCTTTACTGCAGGATTAACTGCCTTTTATATGTTTCGGATATATTTACTTACATTTGATGGGTATTTGCGTGTTCATTTTCAAAATTACAGTAGCACTAAAGAGAGTTCCTTGTATTCAATATCCTTATGGGGAAAAAGGATACCCAAAGGAGTGAATAGGGATTTCGTTTTATCAACAACGAAGAGTGGAGTTTCTTTTTTTTCACAAAATATACCAAAAATTCAAGGTAATACAAGAAATAGGATAGGATCCTTTACTACGTCTTTTGGGGCTAAAAAAACTTTTGCCTATCCGCATGAAACGGGAAATACTATGTTATTTCCTCTTCTTATATTACTACTTTTCACTTTGTTCATTGGATTCATAGGAATCTCTTTTGATAATGGAGGAATTGGTAATGGAATAGCAGAGTTAACCATATTATCAAAGTGGTTAACTCCCTCAATAAACTTTACCCAGGAAAGTTCTAATTCTTTTGTAAATTCATATGAATTTATTACTAATGCAATTTCTTCTGTAAGTCTAGCTATCTTTGGTTTATTCATAGCATATATCTTCTATGGATCCGCTTATTCTTTTTTTCAGAATTTGGATTTAATAAACTCTTTTTACAAAGGAAATCCTAAAAAAGAATTTTTAGATCAAGTAAAAAAAAATATATACAGTTGGTCATATAATCGTGGTTATATAGATATTTTCTATACTAGGGTCTTTACCCTCGGTATAAGAGGGTTAACCGAACTCACGGAGTTTTTTGATAAGGGTGTTATTGATGGAATTACCAATGGAGTGGGTCTTGCTAGTTTTTGTATAGGAGAGGAAATTAAATATGTAGGGGGAGGTCGAATCTCGTCTTATTTATTCTTTTTTTTATGTTATGTATCTGTGTTTTTATTCTTTTTTCTTTCTTAAGTTAAGGAATTTACAACAAGTCTCTTGCAAAAATAACTATCCTATCCCCTTTCTACAATCTCTCTATATCCTTGTTACATAAGGTAAGTATTGTATAATAGTTCGGTTTTCCGCGATTTTTTCCATTCCTCTGTGTAAATACCCTAATATGGGTTCACAATCAATAACATCCTCACCATCGAGAGTAACGATCAGTCGAAGAACACCATGCATTGATGGGTGTTGAGGGCCCATATTGACTATCATGAGATCTTTTCTTGTAAGCGGTAGACTCATATCCTTTCTTCCTTAATTCATTATTCCATGAAAATGGATTATTCCATGAATTCCTCAAAGCGAGGCTCATCAAAATGAAAAATCTAAGACTACTATAAGACTACTAAAAAAATAATAAAACAAGAAAAAAATTTGAACGATTAAATTACTGCTCCCGAATATTCAACTGACCGATTAATTTCTTATAACGTACTCTATTTTTCTTTGCCAAATAAGCCAGCAAACGTCGACGTTTTCCCAAAAGTCTTCGTAGACCTCTTTCCGATGAAAAATCTTTTTTGTGTAATTCCAAATGTGAAGCAAGTCTCCGTATCTTATTGGTGAAACTGAATACTTGAAATTCAACAGAACCCCTGTTTTCTTCTTTTTCTTCTTTAACCATAAATCCAAAAATTTTTCTACCTCCTTTCTTTTTCATGTATTTTTCTGATCAGGAAAAATACAAAATTATGTCAGTTATTTTGAAGTTATTCTAATCTCGTACACACACAAATTTGCAATTATTCATCTACTACTGGAATTTGGATTTATTTTATCGATGCAAATTGGATTTGGATAGAAGGGTACATTCTTTCTAATATTTTAGATAGAAGAAATGTTTCTTCTATCTAAAATATTAGAAAGAATTTTGCTGATTTATTTATTGCTATATGCAATTTATGGAATTGATACACCATTTAATTGATATCATTTAGCAAAATGAAACACAGCATATGCATCCATCTTTTGGCTCGAGAATTTCACGGGATAGAGATATGGTATAAGAAATAGACTATTAAGTAACTCTAAATGAATTGTGGATACATCTGTATCCTTAACATACTGAAACGATTGTCATTATTCGTATCAAACCAATAGCGATTCATACAAGCTAAATCTTCTAATCAATGGTGGGCCAATAATGAATTTTTTTGCATATGTATTAAGACGCTTGGCCTGATTTCGAAATTGTCCAGAGTTTTATATGTTGTTTTCATTGCAAAATGATGGGTCTCCTTCCATAACTTTCCAATTACGAGTACGAGAATTGAAAGACATGAAAATTCTC
>NW_028259461.1:6552520-6579876 GCF_056163025.1 Triticum urartu | reverse complement strand
CAAGTTGATGAGAAAATTCATGGGCGTTCTACTGGGCCCTACTCACTTGTTACACAACAACCGGTTAGAGGAAGAGCCAAGCAAGGGGGACAACGAGTAGGAGAAATGGAAGTTTGGGCTTTAGAAGGATTTGGTGTTGCTCATATTTTACAAGAGATACTTACTTATAAATCTGACCATCTTATAGCTCGCCAAGAAATACTTAATGCTACGATCTGGGGAAAAAGAATACCTAATCATGAGGATCCTCCAGAATCTTTTCGAGTGCTCGTTCGAGAACTACGATCTTTGGCTCTAGAACTGAATCATTTCCTTGTATCTGAAAAGAACTTCCAGGTTAATAGGGAGGAAGTTTGATCGGAATAAATATAAATTCTTTTCTTATTTCTATTTTATGATTGACCAATATAAACATCAACAACTTCAAATTGGACTCGTTTCCCCTCAACAAATAAAGGCTTGGGCTAACAAAAACCTACCTAATGGAGAAGTCGTTGGCGAAGTCACAAGGCCCTCTACTTTTCATTATAAAACCGATAAACCAGAAAAAGATGGATTGTTTTGCGAAAGAATCTTTGGACCCATAAAAAGCGGGATTTGCGCTTGTGGCAATTCTCGAGCGAGCGGAGCTGAAAACGAAGACGAAAGATTTTGCCAAAAATGCGGGGTCGAATTTGTGGATTCTCGGATACGAAGATATCAAATGGGATACATCAAACTCGCATGTCCCGTGACTCATGTGTGGTATTTGAAAGGTCTTCCTAGTTATATCGCGAATCTTTTAGATAAACCTCTTAAGAAGTTGGAGGGCCTAGTATACGGCGATTTCTCTTTTGCTAGGCCCAGCACTAAAAAACCCACTTTTTTACGATTACGAGGTTTATTCGAAGAGGAAATTGCATCCTGTAACCACAGCATTTCTCCCTTTTTTTCTACCCCAGGCTTTGCAACATTTCGAAATCGGGAAATTGCGACAGGAGCAGGTGCTATTAGAGAACAATTAGCAGATTTGGATTTGCGAATTATTATAGAGAATTCTTTGGTCGAATGGAAGGAATTAGAAGACGAGGGGTATAGTGGAGATGAGTGGGAAGATAGAAAAAGACGAATAAGAAAAGTTTTTTTGATTAGACGCATGCAATTGGCGAAACATTTTATTCAAACAAATGTAGAACCAGAATGGATGGTTTTGTGCTTATTACCGGTTCTTCCTCCCGAATTGAGACCTATTGTTTATAGGTCTGGAGATAAAGTAGTGACTTCAGACATTAATGAACTTTATAAGAGAGTTATCCGTCGGAACAACAATCTTGCCTATCTATTAAAAAGAAGTGAATTAGCGCCAGCAGATTTAGTAATGTGCCAGGAAAAATTGGTACAAGAAGCCGTGGATACACTTCTTGATAGTGGGTCCCGCGGGCAACCGACGAGGGATGGTCACAATAAAGTATACAAATCACTTTCAGATGTAATTGAAGGTAAAGAGGGAAGGTTTCGCGAGACTCTGCTTGGGAAACGGGTCGATTACTCGGGGCGTTCTGTCATTGTTGTGGGTCCTTCGCTTTCATTACATCAATGTGGATTACCTCTAGAGATAGCAATAAAGCTTTTTCAGCTATTTGTAATTCGCGATTTAATCACGAAACGCGCCACTTCTAATGTAAGGATTGCTAAAAGGAAAATTTGGGAAAAAGAACCCATTGTATGGGAAATACTTCAAGAAGTTATGCGGGGACATCCTGTACTGTTAAATAGAGCACCTACCCTGCATAGATTAGGCATACAGGCCTTTCAACCCACTTTAGTAGAGGGGCGTACTATTTCTTTACACCCATTAGTGTGTAAGGGTTTCAATGCGGACTTTGATGGAGATCAAATGGCTGTTCATCTACCTTTATCCTTGGAAGCTCAGGCAGAAGCCCGTTTACTTATGTTTTCTCATATGAATCTCTTATCTCCCGCTATTGGGGATCCTATTTGCGTACCAACCCAAGACATGCTTATCGGGCTTTATGTATTAACGATTGGAAAGCGTCGAGGTATTTGTGCAAATAGATATAATAGTTGCAGAAACTACCCAAATCTAAAAGTAAATTACAATAATAATAATAATTTTAAATATAGGAAAGATAAAGAACCCCATTTTTCTAGTTCTTATGATGCACTGGGAGCTTATAGACAAAAACTAATCAGTTTAGATAGTCCCTTGTGGCTACGATGGAACCTGGATCAACGCGTCATTGGGTCAAGAGAAGTTCCGATTGAAGTTCAATATGAATCTTTGGGGACTTATCATGAGATTTATGCCCACTATCTAATAATGGGAAATAGAAAAAAAGAAATTCGTTCGATATACATTCGAACCACTCTTGGTCATATTTCTTTTTATAGAGAAATAGAGGAAGCCATACAAGGATTTAGTCAGGCCTATTCATACACTACCTAAACAAGAAAGTTAGATTCGGCGATGCCCCTCCCCTTTCGGGGGGCATTCCGATTTCCCTAGTATCATCATTATTTGCCACGCGAATCCAGATTGAGATTGAGGCAATTAAGTTAATTAAATTTTCGAATCACTGACTCAGGCCCATTGTCGAATCCTACTCAGCAATTGTCGAATCCTACTCAGCCGAAAAGGGGGTACTTATGTATGGCGGAACGGGCCAATCTGGTCTTTCATAATAAAGAGATAGACGGAACTGGTATGAAACGACTTATTAGCAGATTAATAGATCATTTTGGAATGGGATATACATCCCATATACTGGATCAACTAAAGACTCTGGGCTTCCATCAAGCCACTACTACATCGATTTCGTTAGGAATCGAGGATCTTTTAACAATACCCTCTAAGGGATGGTTAGTCCAAGACGCGGAACAACAGAGTTTTCTTTTGGAGAAACACTATTATTATGGGGCTGTACACGCGGTAGAAAAATTACGCCAATCTGTTGAGATATGGTATGCGACAAGTGAATATTTGAAACAAGAAATGAATTCAAATTTTCGGATAACGGATCCTTCTAATCCAGTCTATCTAATGTCTTTTTCAGGAGCCAGAGGAAATGCATCTCAAGTACACCAATTAGTAGGTATGAGAGGATTAATGTCGGACCCTCAAGGACAAATGATTGATTTACCTATTCAAAGCAATTTACGCGAGGGACTTTCTTTGACAGAATATATAATTTCCTGCTATGGAGCCCGCAAAGGGGTTGTAGATACTGCTGTGCGAACAGCAGATGCTGGATATCTTACACGTAGACTTGTTGAAGTAGTTCAACATATTATTGTGCGTAGAAGAGATTGTGGTACTATCCGAGGTATTTCTGTAAGTCCTCAAAATGGGATGACGGAAAAACTTTTTGTCCAAACACTAATTGGTCGTGTATTAGCAGACGATATATATATCGGTTCACGATGCATTGCCGCGCGAAATCAAGATATTGGAATTGGATTAGTCAATCGATTCATAACTGCCTTTCGAGCACAACCATTTCGAGCACAACCAATATATATTAGAACCCCCTTTACTTGCCGAAGCACTTCTTGGATCTGTCAATTATGCTATGGCCGGAGTCCTACTCATAGTGATCTGGTCGAATTGGGAGAAGCCGTAGGTATTATTGCAGGTCAATCAATTGGGGAGCCAGGGACTCAACTAACATTAAGAACTTTTCATACTGGCGGAGTATTCACAGGGGGTACTGCCGACCTTGTACGATCCCCTTCGAATGGAAAAATAAAATTCAATGAGAATTTGGTTCACCCCACACGTACCCGTCATGGGCAGCCTGCTTTTCTATGTTATATAGACTTGCATGTAACTATTCAGAGTCAAGATATTCTATATAGTGTGAATATTCCCTCAAAAAGCTTGATTCTAGTGCAAAATGATCAATATGTAAAATCCGAACAAGTAATTGCGGAGATTCGTGCCGGAACGTCCACTTTACATTTTAAAGAAAGGGTACAAAAGCATATTTATTCTGAATCAGACGGCGAAATGCACTGGAGTACTGATGTTTACCATGCGCCCGAATATCAATATGGTAATCTTCGCCGATTACCAAAAACAAGCCATTTATGGATATTGTCAGTAAGTATGTGCAGATCCAGTATAGCGTCTTTTTCACTCCACAAGGATCAAGATCAAATGAATACTTATGGTAAAAAAGATAGGGAAATTCTTGATTATTCAACGTCGGATCGAATCATGTCCAATGGCCATTGGAATTTTATCTATCCTTCTATTTTTCAAGATAATTCAGATTTGTTGGCGAAAAAGCGAAGAAATAGGTTCGTCATTCCATTACAATATCATCAAGAACAAGAGAAAGAACTAATATCCTGTTTTGGGATTTCGATTGAAATCCCCCTTATGGGTGTTTTACGTAGAAATACTATTTTTGCTTATTTTGACGATCCCCGATACAGAAAAGATAAAAAGGGTTCAGGAATTGTTAAATTTAGATATAGGACCCTAGAAGAAGAATATAGGACTCGAGCGGAAGACTCAGAAGAGGAATATGAGACCCTAGAAGACGAATACAGGACCCGAGAGGACGAATATGAATATGAAACCCTAGAAGAATCTAAATATGGAATCCTAGAAGACGAATACGAATATGAAACCCTAGAAGACGAATATGGGAGCCCAGAAAACGAATATGGGAACCCAGAGAACGAATATAGGACTTTAGAGAAAGACTCAGAAGAGGAATATGGGAGCCCAGAGAGCAAATATAGGACCCAAGAGGACGAATATGGAACTCTAGAGGAAGACTCAGAAGACGAATATGGCAGCCCCGGGGAAAGCGCAGAGGAAAAATATGGTACTTTAGAGGAAGACTCAGAAGAAGATTCAGAGGACGAATACGAGAGCCCAGAGGAAGATTCCATCTTAAAAAAAGAGGGTTTGATTGAGCATCGAGGAACAAAAGAATTTAGTCTAAAATACCAAAAAGAAGTAGATCGGTTTTTTTTCATTCTTCAAGAACTTCATATCTTGCCGAGATCTTCATCCCTAAAGATACTTGACAATAGTATTATTGGAGTGAATACACAACTCACAAAAAATACAAGAAGTCGACTAGGCGGACTGGTCCGAGTGAAGAGAAAAAAAAGCCATACGGAACTCAAAATATTTTCCGGAGATATTCATTTTCCTGAAGAGGCGGATAAGATATTAGGTGGCTGTTTGATACCGCCAGAAAGACAAAAAAAAGATTCTAAGGAATCAAAAAAAAGGAAAAATTGGGTCTATGTTCAACGGAAAAAAATTCTCAAGAGCAAGGAAAAGTATTTTGTTTCCGTTCGCCCTACAGTGGCATATGAAATGGACGAAGGAAGAAATTTAGCAACACTTTTCCCGCAGGATCTCTTGCAAGAAGAAAATAATCTCCAAATTCGACTTGTCAATTTTATTTCTCATGAAAATAGCAAGTTAACTCAAAGAATTTATCACACAAATAGTCAATTTGTTAGAACTTGCTTAGTAGTGAATTGGGAACAAGAAGAAAAAGAAAAGGCTGGTGCTTCCCTTGTTGAGGTAAGAGCAAATGATCTTATTCGCGATTTCCTAAGAATTGAGTTAGTCAAGTCCACTATTTCGTATACACGAAAAAGGTATGGTAGGACAAGTGCAGGACCGATTCCCCATAATAGGTTAGATCGCGCCAATATCAATTCTTTTTATTCCAAGGCGAAGATTGAATCACTTAGCCAACATCCAGAAGCTATTGGCACTTTGTTGAATCGAAATAAAGAATACCACTCTTTGATGATTTTGTCGGCATCCAACTGTTCTCGAATTGGTTTATTCAAGAATTCAAAACATCCCAATGCGATAAAAGAATGGAATCCTAGAATTCCTATTCGAGAAATTTTTGGGCCCTTAGGCGCTATTGTAGCTAGTATATCGCATTTTTCTTCATCTTACTATTTACTAACGCATAATAAAATCCTGTTAAAAAAATATTTGTTCGTTGACAATTTAAAACAAACCTTCCAAGTACTTCAAGAACTTAAATACTCTTTAATAGATGAAAATAAAAGGATTTCTAATTTCGATAGTAACATAATGTTGGATCCATTCCTTTTGAATTGTCACTTTGTCCATCATGATTCTTGGGAAGAGACATTGGCAATAATTCACCTTGGACAATTTATTTGTGAAAATGTATGTCTATTTAAATCGCACATAAAAAAATCCGGTCAAATTTTCATTGTAAATATGAATTCCTTTGTTATAAGAGCAGCTAAACCTTATTTGGCCACTACAGGAGCAACTGTTAATGGTCATTATGGAGAAATCCTTTACAAGGGAGATAGGTTAGTTACGTTTATATATGAAAAATCGAGATCTAGTGACATAACGCAAGGTCTTCCAAAAGTGGAACAAATCTTTGAAGCGCGTTCAATTGATTCATTATCCCCGAATCTCGAAAGGAGAATTGAGGATTGGAATGAGCGTATACCAAGAATTCTTGGGGTCCCTTGGGGATTCTTGATTGGAGCTGAGCTAACCATAGCCCAAAGTCGTATCTCTTTGGTTAATAAAATCCAAAAGGTTTATCGATCCCAAGGGGTACAGATCCATAATAGACATATAGAGATTATTATACGCCAAGTAACATCAAAAGTGCGGGTTTCCGAAGATGGAATGTCTAATGTTTTTTCGCCTGGGGAATTAATCGGACTATTGCGAGCGGAACGAGCAGGACGAGCTTTGGATGAATCGATCTATTATCGGGCAATCTTATTGGGAATAACAAGGGCTTCCCTGAATACCCAAAGTTTCATATCTGAAGCAAGTTTTCAAGAAACTGCTCGAGTTTTAGCAAAAGCTGCCCTACGAGGTCGCATTGATTGGTTGAAAGGCTTGAAAGAAAACGTAGTTCTGGGGGGGATTATACCTGTTGGTACCGGATTCCAAAAATTTGTGCATCGTTCCCCACAAGACAAGAACCTTTATTTCGAAATAAAAAAAAAAAATCTATTCGCGTCGGAAATGAGAGATTTTTTGTTTCTCCATACAGAATTAGTTTCTTCAGATTCTGACGTAACAAACAATTTTTATGAGACATAAGAACCCCCATAAAAATATTTTTTACTTTACTAGACTTTTGAACTTAGAACACTAACAGGTCAAATTTTAGATTTTTAAGATTTTTATTTTAATAAGTAAAACAAGTCAGTTAATTCATTAAGGTGGTTATGTTTATACCATGTATCAATGGCCAACTCTTATCTTAGTACAAGGTTCTCTCGGAACAATTATTATTTATTTCAAGCTATTTCGGATCTTTCTTAATCTTCAAAAAGAACTAAATTCCGTAATGGAATGGTAGGATTAAAAAAAAGGAAGTGTGGAAAAAATGACAAGAAGATATTGGAACATTAATTTGAAAGAGATGATAGAAGCAGGAGTTCATTTTGGTCATGGTATTAAGAAATGGAATCCTAAAATGGCCCCTTACATTTCGGCAAAGCGTAAAGGTACTCATATTATAAATCTCGCTAGAACGGCTCGTTTTTTATCAGAAGCTTGTGATTTAGTTTTTGATGCAGCAAGTCAGGGAAAAAGTTTCTTAATTGTTGGTACCAAAAAAAGAGCAACAGATTTAGTAGCATCAGCTGCAATAAGGGCTCGTTGTCATTATGTTAATAAAAAGTGGTTCAGTGGTATGTTAACGAATTGGTCGATTACGAAAACTAGACTTTCTCAATTTAGAGACTTAAGAGCAGAAGAAAAAATGGGAAAATTCCACCATCTCCCAAAAAGAGATGTGGCAATCTTGAAGAGAAAATTATCTACTTTGCAAAGGTATCTCGGCGGGATCAAATATATGACGAGATTGCCAGACATTGTGATCGTCCTTGATCAGCAAAAAGAGTATATAGCTCTTCGGGAATGTGCCATTTTGGGGATTCCTACTATTTCTTTAGTCGATACAAATTGTGACCCGGATCTCGCGAATATATCGATTCCAGCCAACGATGACACTATGACTTCAATTCGATTGATTCTTAACAAATTAGTATTTTCAATTTGTGAGGGCCGTTCTCTCTATATAAGAAATCGTTGATTAAGAATATATAGTGAATTCTTGGGCAACTGCGTAAATTTATGGAATCACTTACTTTACTATATCTTTTTTTTTGCATAGAATTTTTTTTGCATAGAAAAAAGAAGGGGAATATTGATATATATTAGAGGGTATTGATATATATTATGATCTGATGTGCTTTCTTGGTATCCTAAATATAAGATTAATACTTCAAGTTGCTGAGTTGAGAAAGAGATGGTTGAATCAAAAGAATTCCTTTTTTGAAGTTCAATTTTTATCAGAGGACAATATGAATATTATACCTTGTTCCATTAAAACACTCAAGGGGTTATACGATATATCGGGTGTAGAAGTAGGCCAACACTTCTATTGGCAAATAGGAGGTTTCCAAATTCATGCCCAAGTACTCATCACTTCTTGGGTCGTAATTACTATCTTGCTAGGTTCAGTTGTCATAGCTGTTCGGAATCCACAAACCATCCCGACCGACGGTCAGAATTTTTTTGAATATGTCCTTGAGTTTATTCGAGACTTGAGCAAAACTCAGATTGGAGAAGAATATGGTCCCTGGGTTCCCTTTATTGGAACTATGTTCCTTTTTATTTTTGTTTCGAATTGGTCGGGTGCTCTTTTACCTTGGAAAATTATAGAGTTACCCCATGGGGAATTAGCAGCGCCCACGAATGATATAAATACTACTGTTGCTTTAGCTTTACTCACGTCAGCGGCATATTTTTATGCTGGTCTTAGCAAAAAAGGATTGAGCTATTTCGAGAAATATATTAAACCAACTCCAATCCTTTTACCAATTAACATCCTAGAAGATTTCACAAAACCATTATCGCTTAGCTTTCGACTTTTCGGGAATATATTGGCGGATGAATTAGTCGTTGTTGTTCTTGTTTCTTTAGTCCCCTTAGTAATCCCTATACCGGTCATGTTTCTTGGATTATTTACAAGCGGTATTCAAGCTCTTATTTTTGCAACATTAGCCGCAGCCTATATAGGTGAATCCATGGAGGGTCATCATTGAATTGACTCTTTTTGGAAATAGTATTTTTTTTTTTTGCAGCTTAGCTCAATTCATGCATGGTTCCAGATAATCTGCTTGGTTGCAAAAAAATAGTTAGAAATGCGTATGAATATATAGCCTAGAGTTGTAGGAGAGAGAATAGAATAGACTATATTATGGAATTTTCAAAGTATATATGCATTAAGGAGGGTGGAGTCAGGCTAGATCTATACTATAATATCCTTAATGTCTATAAGTGGAGTCCTCTTTTATGCAGGTTTCCACTTTAAGCAATGATTTTAGAATCCGATTCAATAGAAAATGAGAAAATATGCAAACAAAATAGAAGAAACAAATGTATATATATAGGATATTATATTATATATTCCTAGGTTAGATTCATTATCTAATCCGATATATGGATATGGAATTCCCTTCTATGTAGTTCGGACAATTCACATTATCATTTCAATTTGATTTCAATTTGTACTTTTTAGTTACTTTACTTCTCCCCAATAGAGCTTAGAAGTAAGAATTTATTGGTTGATTGTATCCTTAACCATTTCTTTTTTTTGACACGAGGAACTACTCACCATGAATCCACTAATTGCTGCTGCTTCTGTTATTGCTGCTGGATTGGCCGTAGGGCTTGCTTCTATTGGACCTGGAGTTGGTCAAGGTACTGCTGCAGGACAAGCTGTAGAAGGTATTGCGAGACAGCCAGAAGCAGAAGGTAAAATACGAGGTACTTTATTGCTTAGTCTAGCTTTTATGGAAGCTTTAACAATTTATGGACTAGTTGTGGCACTAGCGCTTTTATTTGCGAACCCTTTTGTTTAATCTTAAAAAAAAAATTCTTTCGATTTCGATTAGATACTTTTTTCTTTTTTTAGTAAATTGGTATTTGCTTCCACAATTCCAATTATATCAATACTTTATTTAATTTACTCCTATTTATTACTCCTGGAATTATCTATTTATCGGGACAGATAATACCCCATTCTAGGAAGGGCTGAGTTGAGTATTATTAATTTAGAAGATATGCTCACCTTCTTATTTCCCGTCCTTAGTTTAGGAAAGTGGAAAGTTTTTTCCTTTTATTTTAGGAATTTTGGGAACAGAACATTTCAACAAAGGAAGTCTTTCACCGGTCAAACAAGACGTAAGACTTAATCTAAAAGAAATTACTAGATTGAATCTATTTGCATTAAAAAAACCGATCAAAAAAGGGCGAGCGAAGTAAGTGATCGAAAAACTTTGTTCTTTGTTCGTCCTATCTATAAGAGGAGAGCATATGAAAAATGTAACCCATTCTTTCGTTTTTTTAGCTCACTGGCCATCCGCTGGCAGTTTCGGGCTTAATACCGATATTTTAGCAACAAATCTAATAAATCTAACTGTAGTGGTTGGTGTTTTGATTTTTTTTGGAAAGGGAGTGTGTGCGAGTTGTCTATTTCAAGAATAGATTGGATCTATCCGGCTGCACTTTATAATATTTTTTAGTATTTTTCGGATAAATAAGAAAAGGGTGCACGATCTCGACGAATTACTTCTGAATAAATTCAGAAATCATATGGAAGAACCATAGCATTTCGCGACTCATTGGTAAATCAACTTTGATTCTCTATAAACCAAGAATGTGAGACCATTAACACGGTTAAAGCTAAACTGCTTGAAGTCCAGGCAAAAAGAGGTACTCTTTCTACAACTATATTAGTATTAGTACCAATTTAAACGGGAAATAGCTAATGTAAAATTTATCTGATATAGAACACTCATATCGATAAAATGGTTTGAACTATTTACTAGAAAAAAAAGGGGGCACCCTGCCCTTTTTTAACCAATGCCGAATCGACGACCTATGTATAAAAAAGAGAAATTTTTTGGATTTGAAGAAAAAAAAAATAAAAAAGAATTCTATTAATTTTCATTTTCCATTTATTTAGTTAGTTTTTCTTAATGAAATTGAAATTATTAACTAGAGGGCAAATAAAAATAAAGAAACAACTTTGCTGACCATGATATATTTTTATCTAGGCGGAAGAGTCCTCTTAATATTTATCTAGTCTTATATAGGTTTCGGTATATTGAAATATAAACATAAAAAAGAAGATAGAGGATAGGCTCATTACTTAAAAAAAAGATATGGAAATAGCTATAGAAAAAAAAAAAGGAGCGTGAGAGCCAAATGAATCGAAAGATTCATGTTTGGTTCGGGAAGAGATCATAAAAGTTGTAAACTTACAAAATAATCTACTTTCATTAAAAGATTTATTAGATAATCGAAAACAGAGGATCTTGAGTACTATTCGAAATTCAGAAGAATTGCGTAGAGGGACCATTGAGCAACTCGAAAAAGCTCGGATTCGATTACAGAAAGTCGAACTAGAAGCGGATGAGTATCGAATGAATGGATACTCTGAGATAGAACGAGAAAAAGCAAATTTGATTAATGCTACTTCTATTAGTTTGGAACAATTGGAAAAGTCTAAAAACGAAACCCTTTATTTTGAAAAACAAAGGGCAATGAATCAGGTCCGACAGCGGGTTTTCCAACAGGCCGTACAAGGAGCTCTAGGAACTCTGAATAGTTGTTTGAATACCGAGTTACATTTCCGTACGATTCGTGCTAATATTGGCATTCTCGGGTCCCTGGAATGGAAGAAATAATTAAATTAATTAGGCCTTGAACTTCTACTTTCGTTTAGAATTTAGGCATTATTTTTCCCCTTGCTTCCGAAAAAAGAGTCAAGAAACACTAATGGCAACCCTTCGAGTCGACGAAATTCATAAAATTCTCCGCGAACGTATTGAACAATATAATAGGAAAGTAGGGATTGAGAATATAGGTCGCGTAGTTCAAGTGGGGGATGGGATTGCTCGTATTATAGGTCTTGGTGAAATAATGTCAGGTGAATTAGTCGAATTTGCAGAAGGTACTAGGGGTATTGCTCTGAATTTGGAATCCAAAAATGTTGGGATTGTATTAATGGGCGATGGGTTGATGATACAAGAGGGAAGTTTTGTAAAAGCAACAGGAAGAATTGCTCAGATACCCGTGAGTGAGGCTTACTTGGGTCGTGTTGTAAATGCTCTGGCTAAACCTATTGATGGGAAAGGCGAAATTATAGCTTCCGAATCTCGCTTAATTGAATCTCCTGCTCCAAGTATAATTTCCAGGCGTTCCGTATACGAACCTCTTCAAACAGGGCTTATTGCTATCGATTCGATGATCCCTATAGGGCGCGGTCAGCGAGAGTTAATTATTGGGGACAGACAGACTGGCAAAACAGCAGTAGCCACAGATACAATTCTCAATCAAAAAGGGCAAGGTGTAATATGTGTTTATGTAGCTATCGGTCAAAGAGCATCCTCCGTAGCTCAAGTAGTAACTACTTTCCATGAGGAGGGGGCCATGGAATACACTATTGTAGTAGCTGAAATGGCGGATTCACCTGCTACATTACAATACCTCGCTCCTTATACGGGAGCAGCCCTGGCTGAGTATTTTATGTACCGCGAACGGCATACTTTAATAATTTATGATGATCTCTCCAAACAGGCACAAGCTTATCGCCAAATGTCCCTTCTATTAAGAAGACCTCCCGGACGTGAGGCTTATCCAGGGGATGTTTTTTATTTGCATTCACGCCTTTTAGAAAGAGCCGCTAAATTAAATTCTCTTTTAGGCGAAGGAAGTATGACCGCTTTACCAATAGTTGAGACTCAATCTGGAGACGTTTCCGCCTATATTCCTACTAATGTAATCTCCATTACAGATGGACAAATATTCTTATCTGCGGATCTATTCAATGCCGGAATTCGACCCGCTATTAATGTGGGTATTTCTGTTTCCAGAGTAGGATCCGCGGCTCAAATTAAAGCCATGAAACAAGTAGCTGGCAAATCAAAATTGGAACTAGCGCAATTCGCAGAGTTACAAGCCTTTGCACAATTCGCCTCTGCTCTCGATAAAACAAGTCAGAATCAATTGGCAAGGGGTCGACGATTAAGGGAATTGCTTAAACAATCCCAGGCAAATCCTCTCCCAGTGGAAGAGCAGATAGCTACTATTTATACCGGAACAAGAGGATATCTTGATTCGTTAGAAATTGAACAGGTAAATAAATTTCTGGATGAGTTACGTAAACATCTAAAAGATACTAAACCTCAATTCCAAGAAATTATATCTTCTAGCAAGACATTCACCGAGCAAGCGGAAATCCTTTTGAAGGAAGCTATTCAGGAACAGCTGGAACGGTTTTCTCTTCAGTAACAAATAAATTTTGCATGTCTACTCTTGTTAGTAGAATAGGAATCGTTGAGAAAGCTTTTTCATTTGAATCATGCAAAAAAGTTTTCTTTGTTTTTAGTTTAGTATAGTTATTTAAAGAATAGATAGAAATAAGATTGCGTCCAATAGGATTTGAACCTATACCAAAGGTTTAGAAGACCTCTGTCCTATCCATTAGACAATGGACGCTTTTCTTTCATATTTTATTCTTTCTTTTATTTTTTTGCTTCTTCCGAGAAAAAACTGTTAGACCAAAACTCTTTTAGGAAATCAAAAAATCCAGATACAAATGCATGATGTATATATTATATCATGCATATATCATAAAGAAGGAGTATGGAGGCGGTAGTGGGAATCGAACCCGCAACCCCAAGGTTATGAGCCTTATGAGCTACCAAACTGCTCTATACTCTTAAACTAAAGAGGGGTAACTAGTGGATAAAAGAGGGTTGGATACGCCCCTCTACCAATATCTATACAAATAGAATAGTCCATTTATACAGAATGGTAAAGAGGGCTCCTCTATGATTATCAATTCCAGAAATCCATACAAATACGAAAGGGTATTTTATCCTTACCAACTGGATCTTGTTGCACCCGGTAACAAACATTCATAAACCATTTCTCGAAGTACGTGTCCGGATAGCCCAAAATGTCGATAGTTAGCTCTAGGTCTTCCGGTCAAAAAACAACGTCGATGAAGGCGTGTAGGTGCACTATTACGCGGTAGGGATTGCAATTTTTCTCGCATTTTCGTTTTTTCACTCAAACTCAAGGGAGAAACTTTGCTTCTTATCTTTTTTTTTAAAGATTGACGAATCAAATGATATTTCTGTTCTAATTTCTGCCGCTTCTTCTCCCTCTGAATCAAACTTTTTTTTGCCATAATGTGTCGTTGCTATTATTACCAAGTATACGGTTCTAATCCTAGATGGAAAAATAAATAGAAAAAGAAATCTAAAAAGGCAGATCCTCCCTCTCTATCAAGAGTAATGAACTAGGTGCTGATACAGTACAAAAAAACAAACTAAATTAACCAAACTTGCCTGATGTTGAGGCAATCAAGAAAGCTGCATAAGTGAATATATAACCCACGGAAAAGTGAGCTAATCCAACCAATCTTGCTTGCACAATGGAAAGAGCCACGGGCTTATCTCTCCAGCGAATTAAATTAGCTAAAGGTGTGCGTTCATGAGCCCATGCTAAAGTCTCAATTAATTCCTGCCAATACCCCCGCCAGGAAATTAAGAACATAAATCCAGTAGCCCAAACAAGATGTCCAAATAAGAACATCCACGCCCATACCGATAAACTATTCATCCCAAAAGGATTATATCCATTGATAAGTTGTGAA
Source organism: Triticum urartu (assembly GCF_056163025.1). Classification (NCBI taxonomy): domain Eukaryota; kingdom Viridiplantae; phylum Streptophyta; class Magnoliopsida; order Poales; family Poaceae; genus Triticum; species Triticum urartu. The sequence goes on along the minus strand of NW_028259461.1, from coordinate 6,565,144 downwards.
GAGTTTAACCATAGGTAATCTCTTAACCATCCCATCAAATAAGTGGAGGATTCATTAAATTGTGAAACGTTGCCCTGCCATAATGTGATATGTTTCCAATGCCAATAAAAAGTAACCCACCCAATGGTATTTAACATCCAGAAAACTGCCAAATAAAATGCGTCCCAAGCAGAAATATCACAAGTACCGCCGCGCCCTGGGCCGTCACAAGGAAAACTATATCCAAAATCCTTTTTATCTGGCATTAATTTGGAACCGCGTGCATCTAAAGCGCCCTTTACTAAAATCAATGTAGTTGTATGCAAACCTAGAGCAATAGCATGATGAACCAAGAAATCCCCAGGTCCTATTGTTAAGAAAAGCGAATTACTATTCTCATTAACAGCATTCAACCATCCGGGCAACCATAGGCTTCGACCCGCATTGAAAGCGGGGCCATTCGTTGAAGATAAGAGTATATCGAACCCATATGTCGTCTTGCCATGAGCAGATTGTATCCATTGGGCAAATATAGGTTCGATCAAGATTTGCTTTTCTGGAGTACCAAAAGCAAGCATGACGTCGTTATGAACATAAAGGCCCAAGGTATGGAATCCTAGAAAGAGGCTAGCCCAACTTAAATGAGATATGATAGCTTCTTTATGGTCTAACATTCTTGCCAATACATTATCCTCATTCTGTTCCGGATTGTAATCCCTAATGAAAAAAATAGCTCCATGAGCAAAAGCCCCTGTCATGATGAACCCTGCAATATATTGGTGATGAGTATATAAAGCAGCTTGAGTAGTAAAGTCTTGTGCTATGAATGCATAAGGAGGTAAAGAGTACATATGTTGAGCTACTAAGGAAGTAATAACCCCTAAAGAAGCTAGAGCAAGACCTAACTGAAAATGAATCGAATTGTTGATTGTGTCATAAAGGCCCTTATGCCCACGCCCTAATCGACCCCCCGGAGGAGTATGCGCTTCTAAAAGATCTTTAATACTGTGCCCAATTCCGAAGTTAGTTCGATACATGTGACCGGCAATGAGAAAAATAAATGCAATAGCTAAATGATGGTGAGCCATATCGGTCAGCCACAAACTTTGTGTTTGTGGATGGAATCCCCCAAGAAGAGTTAGAATGGCAGTTCCCGCTCCTTGAGCGGTACCAAATAAATGATTACTCGAATCAGGGTTTTGGGCATAAAGATTCCATTGACCCGTCAAAAGGGGTCCCAACCCCTGGGGATAGGGTAATACATCTAAGAAATTATTCCATCGAACGTACTCCCCCCTGGATGCGGGAATAGCAACATGAACTAAATGTCCTGTCCAAGCCAAAGAACATACCCCGAAAAGTCCTGACAAATGATGATTGAGACGAGATTCCGCGTTTTTGAACCACGAAAGGCTTGGTTTCCATTTGGGTTGTAGATGTAACCAACCCGCTATTAAGGACAGCGTAGAAAGAAATAATAGAAAAAGAGCTCCAGTATAAAGATCCTCATTGGTGCGTAATCCTATTGTATACCACCACTGATAAACTCCAGAATAAGCAATATTCACTGGACCAGCAGCACCTCCTCGAGTAAAGGCTTCCACAGCGGGTTGACCAAAATGAGGATCCCAAATCGCATGAGCAATAGGTCTTACGTGTAAAGGATCCTGTATCCATGATTCAAAATTTCCTTGCCAAGCTACATGAAACAGATTTCCGGACGTCCATAGAAAGATTATTGCTAATTGCCCAAAGTGAGAAGCAAAAATGTTCTGATAAAGACGTTCTTCAGTAATATCATCATGACTTTCGAAATCATGTGCGGTAGCAATACCAAACCAAATACGACGAGTAGTGGGGTCCTGAGCTAAGCCTTGGCTAAACCTGGGAAATCTTAATTCCATAATGCCTTTCAAATCCTCCTAGCCACTATCCTACTGCAATAATTCTCGCTAAGAAGAATGCCCATGTCGTGGCAATTCCACCCAGAAGGTAATGGGTTACTCCTACAGCGCGTCCTTGTATAATGCTCAAGGCTCTAGGCTGAGTAGCAGGAGCAACTTTTAATTTGTTATGAGCCCAAACGATAGATTCAATGAGTTCTTGCCAATAACCACGGCCGCTGAATAAAAACATTAAACTGAAGGCCCAGACAAAATGAGCACCTAAGAAAAAAAGACCATATGCAGATAATGAAGAACCATAAGACTGAATGACTTGCGATGCCTGTGCCCACAAGAAATCTCGAAGCCACCCATTAATCGTAATGGAACTCTGTGCAAAGTTTCCCCCTGTAATATGAGTTACCACCCCTTGATCACTTATAGTACCCCAAACATCCGACTGCATTTTCCAACTGAAATGGAAAATGACTACCGAAATTGCATTGTACATCCAGAATAAACCTAAGAAAACATGATCCCAGGCGGATACTTGACATGTTCCCCCTCGGCCAGGCCCATCGCAAGGAAAGCGAAAACCTAGATTTGCTTTATCGGGTATCAAACGGGAACTCCGAGCAAATAAAACACCTTTCAAAAGTATTAATACAGTCACATGTATGGTAAATGCATGAATGTGATGGACTAAAAAATCTGCGGTTCCTAATGGAATAGGTAACAAAGCCACTTTGCCACCTACTGCTACTAACTCGCCGCCTCCCCACGTTAAGCTAGTACTTGTTGTTGCACCAGGAGCTGTTACGCCAGGCGCAGTAGCATGGATATTTTGTACCCATTGAGCAAAGATAGGTTGTAATTGTATGGCAGTATCCGAAAACATATCTTGTGGACGGCCTAAAGCACTCATGGTATCATTATGAATGTACAAGCCAAAACTGTGAAAACCTAGAAATATACATACCCAGTTAAGGTGGGATATGATTGCATCGCGGTGTCTAAGGACGCGATCTAATAGATCGTTGTATCGAGTAGTTGGATCATAGTCTCTTACCATAAAAATTGCTGCATGTGCAGCAGCACCGACTATTAGAAATCCGCCAATCCACATGTGGTGTGTGAACAAGGAAAGTTGTGTACCATAGTCAGTAGCTAGGTATGGATAGGGAGGCATAGAATACATATGATGAGCTACAACAATGGTTGTAGAGCCTAGCATAGCTAGGTTAAGAGATAATTGAGCATGCCATGACGTTGTTAAGATTTCATAAAGACCCTTATGGCCTTGTCCTGTAAATGGGCCCTTGTGAGCCTCCAAAATATCTTTAAGTCCATGGCCAATACCCCAATTGGTCCTATACATATGACCTGCGATTAGGAAAAGAATAGCAATAGCTAAATGATGGTGCGCAATATCGGTCAGCCAGAGACCACCGGTTACTGGATCTAGTCCTCCGCGAAAAGTCAGAAATTCTGCGTATTTGGACCAATTTAAAGTGAAAAAAGGGGTTGCTCCTTCGGCAAAACTAGGATAAAGTTGAGCCAAAAGGTCCCGATTCAAGATAAATTCATGAGGAAGTGGTATCTCTTTAGGATCCACCCCAGCGTCAAGAAATTGGTTAATTGGTAAAGATACATGAATTTGGTGCCCCGCCCAAGAAAGAGACCCAAGTCCTAATAATCCCGCTAAGTGGTGATTCAACATGGATTCTACATCTTGGAACCAGGCCAATTTGGGAGCGGCTTTGTGATAATGGAACCAACCAGCAAAAAGCATTAACGCTGCAAAAATCAATGCACCAATTGCAGTACAATAGAGTTGTAATTCACTAGTTATTCCAGATGCTCGCCAAAGCTGAAAAAAACCAGAGGTTATTTGGATTCCTCGGAAACCCCCGCCTACATCACCATTCAATATTTCTTGCCCTACTATAGGCCAAACTACCTGAGCACTGGGTCCAATGTGAGTAGGATCACTTAGCCATGCTTCATAATTGGAAAAACGGGCGCCATGAAAGTACATGCCACTCAACCAAAGAAAGATAATGGAAAGTTGCCCGAAATGAGCACTAAAGACTTTTCGAGAAATCTCCTCCAAATCACCAGTATGACTATCGAAATCGTGAGCATCAGCATGTAGGTTCCAGATCCAAGTGGTAGTATCAGGGCCCTTAGCTAGTGTTCTTGAGAAATGGCCGGGTCTGGCCCATTCCTCAAAAGATGTTTTTACAGGATCCCTATCCACAACAATTTTTACTTCTGGTTCCGGCGAACGAATAATCATTAAGTCCTCCTCTTTCCGGACAAGACATACAAAGAGACCCGCCAACTGTCTTTTTAGTGAATCTTTGAAAGATATATATTTTGAAAGATAGATTTTGAAAGATAGATTTTGAAAGATAGATATTGTGATTAGTTCTTTTCTTTACTATCTACCATCCTTCTATTTTTTTTTTAGTTATTCACTGGAGCAATTATATATTGAAGTCAATCCGAGGCAAGTGTTCGGGTCTATTATGACATAAAGATTAGGTGCCTAACGGACATTGTTTATCTTGAAAAACAAATATTTCTCGACGTAAGAAAAAAATCTTTTTTATTTTTAATTTAAGAAACTAGTGTATTTTTTTTGAGGGCATAAGCTCCTATCTATATCTACTTTCCTTGAGCATAATATAGGGTTTTTTATTTGATTCTAAATTCCAAGATAACTCATTAGAATTATTAATAAGATGGTCCTAATATATTAGCAATATTTAGATTGCCCCCTCTTTTTATTCACTTTATTACTTCTATTCTAGACCCTATCCCTATGGTTTATTCTTATGAAATATCATATAAAATAGAAGGTATAAGAAATGGATATAATGAAATTCTTGATTCGATCTTACGACCTAATTTATTTGATTAATGGATCAACAACCAAACCACCCATTTTATGAAAAAGAAGGAGCATGGTCTTATTCAAATTCAAAGCGCTTCGTAATCTTCAACCAGTTCTGTGCTTCAATATAATTTCCCGGAGTAAGCGCTATAGCTTGTTTCCAATATTCAGCAGCTTGATCAAACCAAGCTTCCGCAATTTCCGAATCACCCTGTAGAATGGCCTGTTCTCCTCGGTCGGAATAGGAAGTTCCTTCCCTTAGAACCGTACTTGAGAGTTTCCTACCTCATACGGCTCAGAAATTGCTATCTGAATTTCCCCTATCTTAACTGAATTCGATTTATCAAAAATCGATCCAATTTGTTCTTGGGTTAAGCAGAAGAAATTAATTACCTAAGTTTCAAACCCTAATTTTTATCAATAATCAGTTTGATCTTTTTTCCCACCTTCAGAAGAATGAAGCATAGATAGATATAGAGCCTTCGTTCAAATTTTCTGAGAGGTAACTATCCCGGTTTCATATATGAAATCTCTATAGAATCCTTGAAAAAGACTTTTTTCCATAAGAAAGAAAAAAGAACTTACTATCTTTGGGATCTGATACTACACCGCTGCTTAATCCCTTAGTGGATCGGCTCTATTACATAAGCGGATTCCTAAATTTTGCCCCATATCATGGGATAAGTAAGCAGTTTTTTTTAGTTGTATCGACCCAGTCGCTCACTAATTGATCTTTACGGTGCTTTCTCTATCAATTTGAGAAACTTTATCCATAGAGTAGTAGTATAGGCCATACTTTCTTCGTTTTTTGATTCTCGTGAAGTGTCCTTCCTTCCTACAGCTGATAGGGAAAAATCGTTGTTTTTACGATCCCTATGTAGAAAGCCCTTTTTTTCTAGTATTTACTAGAAAATTTGATCCTCTCTTTTTTTTTTTTCTTTCTATAGTGGAGATAGTCGCACGTAATGACAGATCACGGCCATATTATTAAAAGCTTGCGGTAAGAAGGGGTTTCGTTCTAGTGCCCGGAAATAATATTCCAAAGCCTTTGTATGCTCTCCATTGCTTGTGTGTATAAGGCCTATGTTATAGAGTATATAACTTCGATCATAGGGATCGATTTCTAGTCGCGTAGCTTCATAATAATTTTGCAAAGCTTCCGCATAATTTCCTTCGGATTGAGCCAACATCCGTTACGGTCGTTCATTCTATTCAAAAAATCTCCGTTCCAAAACCCGTACATGAGGTTTTCATCTCATACGGCTCCTCCCCTTCTGTACATAATAGTACTAAGCGAAATAATCTATAGAATCAAAATAGAATTAGTCCCGTCTCATTATGAACCGAAAGGGGCTGGTATTTTTCCAAGAAATCTCTAGCCAACCTTCCCACAAGAGGTTTTTCTTAACACAATGAATTCTATTAATGCTAGAGGAAAACGATAGCTCCAATAATTTCTTTGTTCTCAACGCCTCCTATTTAGAGGAATTAGCTACTTCAACGATCTTTGATGGTTATAGGGGTATCCAAAGTACAAACCTGATGGTTGTTTGTTATCCCAACCATTCTTCCCAGCCCTGATACCGATCAGGAAAGGGGTAATTTCTAACAAAGTTTTTCTTTGTTGATTCCTAATTTCTAGGTGTAGTGCTTTTCTCCCCTATGCTGCCCTACGGATACTAATAGAGTAGGATTGGCCTGTAATCCATACCATACCATATCCTGTAGGTGTAACCTTTCGCTCAATACTCAAATCTACAATTGAAGTATCTGAAGCCGCATCAATCGAGGATACACGACGGAAGGAATTGTTAGTTCGCCTCACCCTTCCCGAAGCGTGGGTTTGTTTGCTTTAACAAATTTGGTTCTCTCTATGCCAACCCCCCTCTCTTTTCGTAAGACTGAGGTATAGGTAGGGCTAAAAAAAAAGCAAAAAAAGAGTCAAATCGCACCATCTCTATAATAAGTAAATGCATTTTTTTCTCCTGAGGTTGTCGGAATTATTCGCAATAAAATATTGGCTACAATTGAGGAGGTCTTATCATGAAATTTCCATTTCCACGGGATCTAGGCATAATTCCCAACCCATTCTATATAGAATTGTTTTCATTCCTTCACAAAATAACATAAAAACAAACACATTCGATTCTTATAATTATAAATAGATTGATCCATATGCTCTACTCTAAATCCATATGCTTTAAATGGATAAGAGAGATATGGATTTTTCCGCTCAGCTCAAATTGTATCCTTTTCCTTCTGCTTGGACACGAAGAGATATGAAATATTTGACTAAGACTGGATTTCATTCCACTTTCCTATTTCTGAACAACAACTTATGTTATCAACTATTTCGTGTTTTCAAAGTTATTAATTGTCTCATTACCCTATTTTTGATTTCGATAGTATGGTGTAGCGTATCTTATGCAAACGGAATTCTAAGGTTTCTTTATTTTATTATGCAATAAGAAGAATTCTTCCATTTTCTTTTTCTTTAGTTGCGGGAAAACCCAAATAAAACTTTTATTTTATAGCGAGCGCAATTTCTAGTAAAAAATCCTGTATCCTTCCACTTAGATCAAAAGGAATTTTTCCAATAGAACTATGGAACCCCCGAGTGGTTGCGGTTGTACCTGTACTGCAGGAATAAGAAAACTCGCTATTCACTCAGTTTATTTTCCATAATAAGTTATGTAGGAGAGATGGCCGAGCGGTTCAAGGCGTAGCATTGGAACTGCTATGTAGACTTTTGTTTACCGAGGGTTCGAATCCCTCTCTTTCCGTTTTTCTTAATTCATCAACGTTAAGGATCACAATGTATCAAATCAAATAACAATTTTTTCCAGCAATAATATAATATCTTATATATCTTATTTTGATTTAATAGAAATTAGAAATTCTCTATAGCAAATTACTGTGGTATGTAAAATACACATAGAGGAAAAAAGAAAAAAGGATCCTAATCCTAGGTTAAATCATTTTAGCAAGTTGATGGAACATACAAATTAATGGTAATGGTCTTAGGGCGATTTAGTTCGGGAAAGGGGAAGGGGAAGAAAAATTCTATGAACCTTTCCTTTTTTCGTTAAGTTCAAGTCTGACGAGAGTAATATTCTACAACTAACAACTCATTTAATTTGAGACCGACCCACTTCCCTATCTAGGATTTTATTACTAGTCCTTTACTATTCCAAATATCAATCGCAATGTTCAATCCCCAATATGCTTTTGCAATTTCCCCGGGTCCGATGAACAATATAATTTGAACCAGACCTTTTGATCTTTGGTTATCTTTCGTAGTAATAATATCTCGGGGTTGCAACGAAACTTGGTATATTGACTATACGACCATTAACTAAAATATGGTCCTATGGTTGACTATTTGGCGGCCCCAGAATGGTTGAAGCCATACCCAACTCGAAAAAGGATATTATCCAAACGCATTCAAGTAATGTAGTAAAACCTGGCCTGTTGACCTTTTTGCTTTCCAGCATTACAACTAAGAATTGTCGTTCAGACCATAATGAAAACGCAATCTTCAGAACTTATCTTGAAGACGAATACGATATTGCTCCTTTTTCCCAGAATTGAAATTTTTTTTAAGATTACTTCCGGATTTAGGTGTTTTTCTAGTGAGTCCCTGTAAAGCTCCCCAGACGGCGTATTTTTTTTAAACGAGGTCCTCGATACGGGACATGAAGACTCCTTTTTTTATTTTATTGAAATTTCATTTTACACAATTAAATTTCATTGTATTTACATTACAGAATACATCGAAATTAAAACTGAATTAAACTACAGGATAAACAGAGTAAAATCAACTAAAGTACCCCAAAAAATGGAATTTCATCAAAATCTTTTTTTTTTGTATATATATTTATTTATTTTATTGTTTTGTATCTAGCAAAATTGTAAGGTAAAAACATAAAAGATCCTGGATTCTCCATTTAATTCGGAAAAAGAGATTCTTGTTCGTAGAACATCGATAGAGAAAAAAAAGCCGACTATCGGATTTGAACCGATGACCCTCGCATTACAAATGCGATGCTCTAACCTCTGAGCTAAGTGGGCTTACATAACGGAAATAGTGTAACAAATAGAAATAGGTATAGTATAGGAAATCCGTAAAATCTCAGATATTAGTTATTAATCTTAGCTATTAACTAGTTCTAAATTTGAAGTTATACTTATAAAAATAAAAAAATACTAAAACTTCTTAAAGATAAAGTTAGCTTGATATGCTTAACTATAGGATATTAAAAAATAAAATTATAGAATTTATTGGTATTTTCATTCGATCATTATAGACTTTATTATTTGTTAATAATTTGAGGATTAATATTTCACTAAGGGGAACATAGAGTCAGAGTAAATAAAATTGCTAATTCTGATTAGAAAAAAAGAATAAATATCAAGCGTTATAGTATAATTTTGAATACTATAAAAAAGTAAGACGGGAGGTGGGGGAGATAAAAACTTTTGGATATATTGATTCGGATTGAATTGCAAATACATCAAGGATAGAATCAATTCAATTCTGAATTGCAATAAGCAAGCGAGGTCTCTCAAATAGAGTCGAACTGAACTGCTAGACTACGTTGAGTGATGAACTCAATGATTCAAAAAAAAAACTAAGAGATGGATGAAATTACACAAGGAATCCTGGTCTCAAAGAAGAGGGAAATGGGGATATGGCGAAATCGGTAGACGCTACGGACTTGATTGTATTGAGCCTTGGTATGGAAACCTGCTAAGTGGTAACTTCCAAATTCAGAGAAACCCTGGAATTAAAAAAGGGCAATCCTGAGCCAAATCCGTGTTTTGAGAAAACAAGGGGTTCTCGAACTAGAATACAAAGGAAAAGGATAGGTGCAGAGACTCAATGGAAGCTGTTCTAACGAATCGAGTTAATTACGTTGTGTTGTTAGTGGAATTCCTTCTAGTTCTAAATTAGAGAAAGAGGGGTTTTATACCTTATACATTTAATAAACACGTATAGATACTGACATAGCAAACGATTAATCACAGAACTCATATTATATTCTAATTATAATATAGGTTCTTTATCTTTTTTAAAAATGAAATTAGAAATGATAATGATTATGAAATAAAAAACTCATATCATAATTTTTTTTTTTCATTATTGTGAATCCACTCCAATCGAATATTGAATAATCAAATTCTTCAATTAAAATTCAAAGTTTTCGAGATCTTTAAAAAAGTGGATTAATCGGACGAGGACAAAGAGAGAGTCCCATTCTACATGTCAATACTGACAACAATGAAATTTCTAGTAAAAGGAAAATCCGTCGACTTTATAAGTTGTGAGGGTTCAAGTCCCTCTATCCCCAAATCCTCTTTTATTCCCTAACTATACTATATTATTATTATTTATCCTCTTTTTTTTTTTCTTTTTATCAATGCACTTTTTTTTCTTTTTATCAATGCAATGGGTTTAAGATTCATTAGCTTTCTCATTCTACTCTTTCACAAAGGAATGCGAAGAGAACTCAATGGATCTTATCCTATTCATTGAATAGATTTCTTTTTTATTAGAGTATCGGCAAGAAATCTTGGTTATTCACTCTATTTTTAAGTTTTATTTAAGTAAACCATGCACAATGCATAGGACTACCCCCCCCATTTTCAAATTTAAAATTTGAAATACTTTAATTAATTTTTAGTCCTTTTAATTGACATAGATACAAATACTCTACTAGGATGATGCACAAGAAAAGGTCAGGATAGCTCAGTTGGTAGAGCAGAGGACTGAAAATCCTCGTGTCACCAGTTCAAATCTGGTTCCTGGCAGAGAAAAAAAAAAAAAAGATCCACCGAATAGGTATTGATCCAAATACCTCGAGATGGATTGTGATACATATTCATTAATAATATTTATTCATCTAAGTGGATAAATCTATAATATAAATATAGAGGCACTTCTTTTTCTTTTTAAAGAAGTTTTAAAATATATCTTTTCTTTATGATAAAGAAGGGGGTGAGATTCCCCTTTATTTTTTTGCGTTTCTTAATTTTGTATTCCGCTATTCCGACGAATATTTTTTTAGTCTTGCTTATCTTTATCTTATCTTATTTTCCTAGTTGTGCTAAGTAATGTGCGCGGTACAAAGTTCCTGGTAGAGAACTTCTTTGAGTCATCCTATTTTTCTGTTCATATGAAGGAAATTAATATGCGATTTTCAAAATAGGGGAATCCAAATGAAACCCTTTTTTTGCTCAGTCTATCTGGAATGCTTTTGTATAATTAGGAATTAATTATAAATAGGTATTCCGTTTCATCTAGGAAAAGAACCTAAAAATATTCCTTGACTTGAATAAAATCTGGAGTTGTGTTGTATAAGTGAGCATGAATTTCTTATCATTCAATGAGCATCTTGTATTTCATAAAAATTGGGGGTTATATAATCCTTACGTAAGGGCCAGCCTATCCAACTTTCAGGCATTAGGATACGTTTAAGGCGCGGATGATTATCATAAGAGATTCCCACCATATCATAAGATTCGCGTTCTTGAAAATCGGCACTTCTCCAAATCCAGAAGACAGACGGAATTCTAGGATTATCCTTTTGGGCAAAGACTTTTATGCAGACTTCTTCTGGATTATCTATACCATATTGTATTCTCGTAAGATGATACACGCTAGCTAAAGATCCACCGGGTGCTACATCATAAGCACATTGGGAGCGTAAATAATTGTAACCATATACATATAAAATGACAGCAATGGAATCCCAATCCCCTGCTTTTATTTGTAAAGTCTCTATTCCTCGGTGATCAAAGCCCAAAGATCTATGAACCACCTCATGTTTGACTAGCCAATTAGATAACCAACCCTGCTGCATTGTCTTCATCTCTCCCTCTTTGTATAAATATTTCACATTTCGGATGCAAGTTTGAAAGATTGCCCTGCTTTTTATTTTTCTACACAAAAGAGCCCCTCTCCTAATTCACTAATTTGTAGGAAGGTACTGAACTTTTGGATTTGAAAAAAGTTTCAGAAGATATATCTAATGTAGATGGTGATTGATAGAGCAATTCTTGCTCATAAGTTCCTGTATGAGTACTGCGCCTAACATAAAGCTTGTGACTGGTAGTAAAACATCTATTTTTATTTTGAGATAGAGTTTGATCCTCAACTATTTCTCGCGATATCTTCTTACGAAGTTTTGTTAGGGCATCTATAACTGCCTCCGGTTTAGGTGGGCAGCCCGGCAAGTAGACATCCACAGGAATTAACTTATCAACTCCCCGAACAGTACTATAGGAATCCGTACTGAACATTCCCCCTGTAATAGTACAGGCTCCCATAGCAATGACGTATTTTGGTTCAGGCATTTGCTCGTATAATCTCACTAAAGAGGGAGCCATTTTCATTGTTACCGTACCGGCTGTTAAAATTAGGTCTGCTTGCCTAGGACTTGATCTTGGTACCAATCCATAACGATCAAAGTCGAATCGTGAGCCTATTAATGAAGCAAATTCAATGAAACAACAACTGGTACCGTATAGAAGGGGCCATAAACTGGAGAGTCTTGACCAATTCGAAAGATCATTTGGTGTAGTTGAAATAACAGAATTGGAACTTGTTTGGTCAAGTAAGGGAAACTCAATCAAATTCATAACTGTCTCAATAGAATCTTTTCCTTCTTTTTTTTTGTCTAAATATTCAGTTAAGACCATTCCAAGGCTCCTTTTCGCCATGCATAAACTAAACCAACAACTAAGATAAGCACGAAAATCAAAGCTTCGATAAAAACGGATACACCCAATACGTCGAAACTCATTGCCCAAGGGTATAGAAAGACGGTTTCCACATCAAAAACAACAAAAACGAGCGCAAAC
>NW_028259461.1:6517925-6552020 GCF_056163025.1 Triticum urartu | reverse complement strand
TCGAAATCGTGAGCATCAGCATGTAGGTTCCAGATCCAAGTGGTAGTATCAGGGCCCTTAGCTAGTGTTCTTGAGAAATGGCCGGGTCTGGCCCATTCCTCAAAAGATGTTTTTACAGGATCCCTATCCACAACAATTTTTACTTCTGGTTCCGGCGAACGAATAATCATTAAGTCCTCCTCTTTCCGGACAAGACATACAAAGAGACCCGCCAACTGTCTTTTTAGTGAATCTTTGAAAGATATATATTTTGAAAGATAGATTTTGAAAGATAGATTTTGAAAGATAGATATTGTGATTAGTTCTTTTCTTTACTATCTACCATCCTTCTATTTTTTTTTTAGTTATTCACTGGAGCAATTATATATTGAAGTCAATCCGAGGCAAGTGTTCGGGTCTATTATGACATAAAGATTAGGTGCCTAACGGACATTGTTTATCTTGAAAAACAAATATTTCTCGACGTAAGAAAAAAATCTTTTTTATTTTTAATTTAAGAAACTAGTGTATTTTTTTTGAGGGCATAAGCTCCTATCTATATCTACTTTCCTTGAGCATAATATAGGGTTTTTTATTTGATTCTAAATTCCAAGATAACTCATTAGAATTATTAATAAGATGGTCCTAATATATTAGCAATATTTAGATTGCCCCCTCTTTTTATTCACTTTATTACTTCTATTCTAGACCCTATCCCTATGGTTTATTCTTATGAAATATCATATAAAATAGAAGGTATAAGAAATGGATATAATGAAATTCTTGATTCGATCTTACGACCTAATTTATTTGATTAATGGATCAACAACCAAACCACCCATTTTATGAAAAAGAAGGAGCATGGTCTTATTCAAATTCAAAGCGCTTCGTAATCTTCAACCAGTTCTGTGCTTCAATATAATTTCCCGGAGTAAGCGCTATAGCTTGTTTCCAATATTCAGCAGCTTGATCAAACCAAGCTTCCGCAATTTCCGAATCACCCTGTAGAATGGCCTGTTCTCCTCGGTCGGAATAGGAAGTTCCTTCCCTTAGAACCGTACTTGAGAGTTTCCTACCTCATACGGCTCAGAAATTGCTATCTGAATTTCCCCTATCTTAACTGAATTCGATTTATCAAAAATCGATCCAATTTGTTCTTGGGTTAAGCAGAAGAAATTAATTACCTAAGTTTCAAACCCTAATTTTTATCAATAATCAGTTTGATCTTTTTTCCCACCTTCAGAAGAATGAAGCATAGATAGATATAGAGCCTTCGTTCAAATTTTCTGAGAGGTAACTATCCCGGTTTCATATATGAAATCTCTATAGAATCCTTGAAAAAGACTTTTTTCCATAAGAAAGAAAAAAGAACTTACTATCTTTGGGATCTGATACTACACCGCTGCTTAATCCCTTAGTGGATCGGCTCTATTACATAAGCGGATTCCTAAATTTTGCCCCATATCATGGGATAAGTAAGCAGTTTTTTTTAGTTGTATCGACCCAGTCGCTCACTAATTGATCTTTACGGTGCTTTCTCTATCAATTTGAGAAACTTTATCCATAGAGTAGTAGTATAGGCCATACTTTCTTCGTTTTTTGATTCTCGTGAAGTGTCCTTCCTTCCTACAGCTGATAGGGAAAAATCGTTGTTTTTACGATCCCTATGTAGAAAGCCCTTTTTTTCTAGTATTTACTAGAAAATTTGATCCTCTCTTTTTTTTTTTTCTTTCTATAGTGGAGATAGTCGCACGTAATGACAGATCACGGCCATATTATTAAAAGCTTGCGGTAAGAAGGGGTTTCGTTCTAGTGCCCGGAAATAATATTCCAAAGCCTTTGTATGCTCTCCATTGCTTGTGTGTATAAGGCCTATGTTATAGAGTATATAACTTCGATCATAGGGATCGATTTCTAGTCGCGTAGCTTCATAATAATTTTGCAAAGCTTCCGCATAATTTCCTTCGGATTGAGCCAACATCCGTTACGGTCGTTCATTCTATTCAAAAAATCTCCGTTCCAAAACCGTACATGAGGTTTTCATCTCATACGGCTCCTCCCTTCTGTACATAATAGTACTAAGCGAAATAATCTATAGAATCAAAATAGAATTAGTCCCGTCTCATTATGAACCGAAAGGGGCTGGTATTTTTCCAAGAAATCTCTAGCCAACCTTCCCACAAGAGGTTTTTCTTAACACCAATGAATTCTATTAATGCTAGAGGAAAACGATAGCTCCAATAATTTCTTTGTTCTCAACGCCTCCTATTTAGAGGAATTAGCTACTTCAACGATCTTTGATGGTTATAGGGGTATCCAAAGTACAAACCTGATGGTTGTTTGTTATCCCAACCATTCTTCCCAGCCCTGATACCGATCAGGAAAGGGGTAATTTCTAACAAAGTTTTTCTCTTGTTGATTCCTATTTCTAGGTGTAGTGCTTTTCTCCCCTATGCTGCCTACGGATACTAATAGAGTAGGATTGGCCTGTAATCCATACCATACCATATCCTGTAGGTGTAACCTTTCGCTCAATACTCAAATCTACAATTGAAGTATCTGAAGCCGCATCAATCGAGGATACACGACGGAAGGAATTGTTAGTTCGCCTCACCTTCCCGAAGCGTGGGTTTGTTTGCTTTACAAATTTGGTTCTCTCTATGCCAACCCCCCTCTCTTTTTCGTAAGACTGAGGTATAGGTAGGGCTAAAAAAAAGCAAAAAAAAAGAGTCAAATCGCACCATCTCTATAATAAGTAAATGCCTTTTTTCTCCTGAGGTTGTCGGAATTATTCGCAATAAAATATTGGCTACAATTGAGGAGGTCTTATCAATGAAATTTCCATTTCCACGGGATCTAGGCATAATTCCCAACCCATTCTATATAGAATTGTTTTCATTCCTTCACAAAATAACATAAAAACAAACACATTCGATTCTTATAATTATAAATAGATTGATCCATATGCTCTACTCTAAATCCATATGCTTTAAATGGATAAGAGAGATATGGATTTTCCGCTCAGCTCAAATTGTATCCTTTTCCTTCTGCTTGGACACGAAGAGATATGAAATATTTGACTAAGACTGGATTTCATTCCACTTTCCTATTTCTGAACAACAACTTATGTTATCAACTATTTCGTGTTTTCAAAGTTATTAATTGTCTCATACCCTATTTTTGATTTCGATAGTATGGTGTAGCGTATCTTATGCAAACGGAATTCTAAGGTTTCTTTATTTTATTATGCAATAAGAAGAATTCTTCCATTTTCTTTTTCTTTAGTTGCGGGAAAACCCAAATTAAAACTTTTATTTTATAGCGAGCGCAATTTCTAGTAAAAAATCCTGTATCCTTCCACTTAGATCAAAAGGAATTTTTCCAATAGAACTATGGAACCCCCGAGTGGTTGCGGTTGTACCTGTACTGCAGGAATAAGAAAACTCGCTATTCACTCAGTTTATTTTCCATAATAAGTTATGTAGGAGAGATGGCCGAGCGGTTCAAGGCGTAGCATTGGAACTGCTATGTAGACTTTTGTTTACCGAGGGTTCGAATCCCTCTCTTTCCGTTTTTTCTTAATTCATCAACGTTAAGGATCACAATGTATCAAATCAAATAACAATTTTTTCCAGCAATAATATAATATCTTATATTATCTTATTTTGATTTAATAGAAATTAGAAATTCTCTATAGCAAATTACTGTGGTATGTAAAATACACATAGAGGAAAAAAGAAAAAAGGATCCTAATCCTAGGGTTAATCAATTTTAGCTAGTTGATGGGAAAATACAAATTAATGGTAATGGTCTTAGGGCGATTTAGTTCGGGGAAAGGGGAAGGGGAAGAAAATTCTATGAACCTTTCCTTTTTTCGTTAAGTTCAAGTCTGACGAGAGTAATATTCTACAACTAACAACTCATTTATTTTGAGACCGACCCACTTCCTATCTAGGATTTTATTTACTAGTCCTTTATATTCCAACGTGTCAATCGCCAAATGCTTTGGCAATTTCCCCGGGTCCGATGAAGCAATATAATTTTGAACCAGACCTTTTGATCTTTGGTTATCTTTCGTAGTAATAATATCTCGGGGTTTGCAACGAAAACTTGGTATATTGACTATACGACCATTAACTAAAATATGTCTATGGTTGACTAATTGGCGGGCCCCAGGAATGGTTGAAGCCATACCCAATCGAAAAAGGATATTATCCAAACGCATTTCAAGTAATTGTAGTAAAACCTGGCCTGTTGACCTTTTTGCTTTTCCAGCGATATGTACATATCTAAGTAATTGTCGTTCTGTCAGACCATAATGAAAACGCAATTTCTGTTTTTCTTGAAGACGAATACGATATTGCTCCTTTTTCCCAGAATTGAATTTTTTTTAAGATTACTTCCGGATTTAGGTGTTTTTCTAGTGAGTCCTGGTAAAGCTCCCAGACGGCGTATTTTTTTTAAACGAGGTCCTCGATAACGGGACATGAAGACTCCTTTTTTTATTTTATTGAAATTTCATTTTACACAATTAATTTCATTGTATTTACATTACAGAATACATCGAAATTAAAACTGAATTAAACTACAGGATAAACAGAGTAAAATCAACTAAAGTACCCCAAAAAATGGAATTTCATCAAAATCTTTTTTTTTTGTATATATATTATTTATTTTATTGTTTTGTATCTAGCAAAATTGTAAGGTAAAAAACATAAAAGATCCTGGATTCTCCATTTAATTCGGAAAAAAAGAGATTCTTGTTCGTAGAACATCGATAGAGAAAAAAAAGCCGACTATCGGATTTGAACCGATGACCCTCGCATTACAAATGCGATGCTCTAACCTCTGAGCTAAGTGGGCTTACATAACGGAAATAGTGTAACAAATAGAAATAGGTATAGTATAGGAAATCCGTAAAATCTCAGATATTAGTTATTAATCTTAGCTATTAACTAGTTCTAAATTTGAAGTTATACTTATAAAAATAAAAAAATACTAAAACTTCTTAAAGATAAAGTTAGCTTGATATGCTTAACTATAGGATATTAAAAAATAAAATTATAGAATTTATTGGTATTTTCATTCGATCATTATAGACTTTATTATTTGTTAATAATTTGAGGATTAATATTTCACTAAGGGGAACATAGAGTCAGAGTAAATAAAATTGCTAATTCTGATTAGAAAAAAAGAATAAATATCAAGCGTTATAGTATAATTTTGAATACTATAAAAAAGTAAGACGGGAGGTGGGGGAGATAAAAACTTTTGGATATATTGATTCGGATTGAATTGCAAATACATCAAGGATAGAATCAATTCAATTCTGAATTGCAATAAGCAAGCGAGGTCTCTCAAATAGAGTCGAACTGAACTGCTAGACTACGTTGAGTGATGAACTCAATGATTCAAAAAAAAAACTAAGAGATGGATGAAATTACACAAGGAATCCTGGTCTCAAAGAAGAGGGAAATGGGGATATGGCGAAATCGGTAGACGCTACGGACTTGATTGTATTGAGCCTTGGTATGGAAACCTGCTAAGTGGTAACTTCCAAATTCAGAGAAACCCTGGAATTAAAAAAGGGCAATCCTGAGCCAAATCCGTGTTTGAGAAAACAAGGGGTTCTCGAACTAGAATACAAAGGAAAAGGATAGGTGCAGAGACTCAATGGAAGCTGTTCTAACGAATCGAGTTAATTACGTTGTGTTGTTAGTGGAATTCCTTCTAGTTCTAAATTAGAGAAAGAGGGGTTTTATACCTTATACATTTAATAAACACGTATAGATACTGACATAGCAAACGATTAATCACAGAACTCATATTATATTCTAATTATAATATAGGTTCTTTATCTTTTTTAAAAATGAAATTAGAAATGATAATGATTATGAAATAAAAAACTCATATCATAATTTTTTTTTTTCATTATTGTGAATCCACTCCAATCGAATATTGAATAATCAAATTCTTCAATTAAAATTCAAAGTTTTCGAGATCTTTAAAAAAGTGGATTAATCGGACGAGGACAAAGAG
This sequence comes from Triticum urartu, assembly GCF_056163025.1. Classification (NCBI taxonomy): domain Eukaryota; kingdom Viridiplantae; phylum Streptophyta; class Magnoliopsida; order Poales; family Poaceae; genus Triticum; species Triticum urartu. Next base: position 6,546,002 of record NW_028259461.1, on the reverse strand, counting down.
AGAGTCCCATTCTACATGTCAATACTGACAACAATGAAATTTCTAGTAAAAGGAAAATCCGTCGACTTTATAAGTTGTGAGGGTTCAAGTCCCTCTATCCCCAAATCCTCTTTTATTCCCTAACTATACTATATTATTATTATTTATCCTCTTTTTTTTTTTCTTTTTATCAATGCACTTTTTTTTCTTTTTATCAATGCAATGGGTTTAAGATTCATTAGCTTTCTCATTCTACTCTTTCACAAAGGAATGCGAAGAGAACTCAATGGATCTTATCCTATTCATTGAATAGATTTCTTTTTATTAGAGTATCGGCAAGAAATCTTGGTTATTCACTCTATTTTAAGTTTTATTTAAGTAAACCATGCACAATGCATAGGACTACCCCCCCCATTTTCAAATTTAAAATTTGAAATACTTTAATTAATTTTTAGTCCTTTTAATTGACATAGATACAAATACTCTACTAGGATGATGCACAAGAAAAGGTCAGGATAGCTCAGTTGGTAGAGCAGAGGACTGAAAATCCTCGTGTCACCAGTTCAAATCTGGTTCCTGGCAGAGAAAAAAAAAAAAAAGATCCACCGAATAGGTATTGATCCAAATACCTCGAGATGGATTGTGATACATATTCATTAATAATATTTATTCATCTAAGTGGATAAATCTATAATATAAATATAGAGGCACTTCTTTTTCTTTTTAAAGAAGTTTTAAAATATATCTTTTCTTTATGATAAAGAAGGGGGTGAGATTCCCCTTTATTTTTTTGCGTTTCTTAATTTTGTATTCCGCTATTCCGACGAATATTTTTTTAGTCTTGCTTATCTTTATCTTATCTTATTTTCCTAGTTGTGCTAAGTAATGTGCGCGGTACAAAGTTCCTGGTAGAGAACTTCTTTGAGTCATCCTATTTTTCTGTTCATATGAAGGAAATTAATATGCGATTTTCAAAATAGGGGAATCCAAATGAAACCCTTTTTTTGCTCAGTCTATCTGGAATGCTTTTGTATAATTAGGAATTAATTATAAATAGGTATTCCGTTTCATCTAGGAAAAGAACCTAAAAATATTCCTTGACTTGAATAAAATCTGGAGTTGTGTTGTATAAGTGAGCATGAATTTCTTATCATTCAATGAGCATCTTGTATTTCATAAAAATTGGGGGTTATATAATCCTTACGTAAGGGCCAGCCTATCCAACTTTCAGGCATTAGGATACGTTTAAGGCGCGGATGATTATCATAAGAGATTCCCACCATATCATAAGATTCGCGTTCTTGAAAATCGGCACTTCTCCAAATCCAGAAGACAGACGGAATTCTAGGATTATCCTTTTGGGCAAAGACTTTTATGCAGACTTCTTCTGGATTATCTATACCATATTGTATTCTCGTAAGATGATACACGCTAGCTAAAGATCCACCGGTGCTACATCATAAGCACATTGGGAGCGTAAATAATTGTAACCATATACATATAAAATGACAGCAATGGAATCCCAATCCCCTGCTTTTATTTGTAAAGTCTCTATTCCTCGGTGATCAAAGCCCAAAGATCTATGAACCACCTCATGTTTGACTAGCCAATTAGATAACCAACCCTGCTGCATTGTCTTCATCTCTCCCTCTTTGTATAAATATTTCACATTTCGGATGCAAGTTTGAAAGATTGCCCTGCTTTTTATTTTTCTACACAAAAGAGCCCCTCTCCTAATTCACTAATTTGTAGGAAGGTACTGAACTTTTGGATTTGAAAAAAGTTTCAGAAGATATATCTAATGTAGATGGTGATTGATAGAGCAATTCTTGCTCATAAGTTCCTGTATGAGTACTGCGCCTAACATAAAGCTTGTGACTGGTAGTAAAACATCTATTTTTATTTTGAGATAGAGTTTGATCCTCAACTATTTCTCGCGATATCTTCTTACGAAGTTTTGTTAGGGCATCTATAACTGCCTCCGGTTTAGGTGGGCAGCCCGGCAAGTAGACATCCACAGGAATTAACTTATCAACTCCCCGAACAGTACTATAGGAATCCGTACTGAACATTCCCCCTGTAATAGTACAGGCTCCCATAGCAATGACGTATTTTGGTTCAGGCATTTGCTCGTATAATCTCACTAAAGAGGGAGCCATTTTCATTGTTACCGTACCGGCTGTTAAAATTAGGTCTGCTTGCCTAGGACTTGATCTTGGTACCAATCCATAACGATCAAAGTCGAATCGTGAGCCTATTAATGAAGCAAATTCAATGAAACAACAACTGGTACCGTATAGAAGGGGCCATAAACTGGAGAGTCTTGACCAATTCGAAAGATCATTTGGTGTAGTTGAAATAACAGAATTGGAACTTGTTTGGTCAAGTAAGGGAAACTCAATCAAATTCATAACTGTCTCAATAGAATCTTTTCCTTCTTTTTTTTTGTCTAAATATTCAGTTAAGACCATTCCAAGGCTCCTTTTCGCCATGCATAAACTAAACCAACAACTAAGATAAGCACGAAAATCAAAGCTTCGATAAAAACGGATACACCCAATACGTCGAAACTCATTGCCCAAGGGTATAGAAAGACGGTTTCCACATCAAAAACAACAAAAACGAGCGCAAACATATAATAGCGTATTCGGAATTGTACCCAAGCCCCTCCCATGGGTTCTATACCCGATTCATAACTAGAAAGCTTCTCTGGTCCTTCACTAACCGGGGCTAAAAGTCCTGAAATCGAAAATGCCAAAATAGGAATAAGGCTTGCTATTATTAGAAATGTCCAAAAAATATCATATTCGTGAAGCAGAAACATAATGTACTCCCATTAATGTGGAATAGGCGGAACTTAAATTAGTCAATTCAATTCAGCATTGTCAATTTATCCAGAACTTCTCTCTTTTCCTCGGTGAAACAAGAATCTTTTTTGTTCAAACAAAAGCGCTTAGTTTAAGTTTAGCCTTTGTTTCCTCTGTGCTGCATCTTCTTTAAAGATTCATCCAATGGAATCCCAACTCCCTTTCTTTTGGATTTCCATTCTATTTAGATATGGTGTATGTAGATCTAATTCTTATATAAAGAAAACTTTCTCGTTTCACTTTGTCTCGCTTTCTCTAGAATCTCTAGAAAAAAGAATAGCTCTATCCTTTATTTAATATTTAATAATAAAATAATAAGAGACTATTAAATAAAAATGAGAATACTACTAAATTAGAACCTAATTAAGATAGTAGGACTAATCTATGCAGTATAATTAATGAGAAGTAATACTATAAAATAAAAATAAAGAACTCTATTTCAGAACTATGAGACAGAATATTCTGTTTTCTTATTTACTCTTTACTTTATTTTTTCTATTTAAAGTTGATCAATTTACATAATGTATCTATAAACAAAGTAATAAATATACTTAAAACAAAGTAGGAATTCGCAAAATGGATAAATCATTGCAGTTATTATAGGAAGTCTAGAGATATCCTATTTGAAGGAGGACGGGATTCAAATCAGGGAAAGGATCCTTTCTTCTATTGATTTGATAGAAATTCGTTTTTCTTTTCCTGTCTGTATGATTTTGATTTTCGATGAATGAGCCTTTGGTAATGCTTTTATCTCTATTCTATGTCGCAGGCGCCTATCCAGTCTATAAACAAATACTAATGAGAAAATGAAAACTATACTAAACTAAAGAAAACATAGGATAGAGATCCTAAATCTAAAAAAGGGCATATTAGGGCTATACGGATTCGAACCGTAGACCTTCTCGGTAAAACAGATCAAACGGATTATTATCGAAATGATTTGAACTGTTTCAAAGACCCAACATGCATTTTTTTGCATTGGGCTCTTTCATAAACTGATTTAAAGATCAGTTAGTCCACCATAGTTTTTCTTTACGGAAAGATAATGAGATGGCTCCCTGTGCTCTGATTGATTTTTTGTATTATGATCTATCTAGGAGCAATACCAAAGTGTTTCAAAGGAGGATTACCTTGACTTAGGTCTGCCTCCGGTCTAAATTAAATCAACCTAAGTGAAATGGAGTCTCTATCGTTCCACTGCAAGAGTTAACTATGAGACTTCATACACCTTAAAGTTCATAGAACGAAAAGAAGTTTTTTGGAGGCCCTTATCCTCATTACGCCTAGCATTTAGTGGGCTGGATATTTACCTTATCAACTAGCAAATCCATAAGGGTTCTATTTGATTAGGCACCTGAATTGGCACCTGAATCGGACTGAACCGACTGTTTGTCAGGCTACTGTTCTCCTATTCTCTCGAATCTATGAAGTAAGACATTGATTTTGCAATAAGATCGATTATGTTCATTGCATAATAAGCTCCTTTGAAAAGCATTGGCGCACGTGTAAACGAGTTGCTCTACCGAACTGAGCTATAGCCCTTATCAGAGATATCTTAACATATAGATAATTTCTTGTCAAGATGAATATTTTCTAATGCCAGAGGATACCCCTTTGATCTGTATCTGTTTAGTATTTAGTTTAGTATTTAGTATATAACAGACCAATAACAGAGCGGTATTGCTTAGAAAAGGGATTCAATATATAATCGATCGAAGTAATGGGTCTTCCTTTGTGGTGATAAATTGCCTACTTAACTCAGTGGTTAGAGTATTGCTTTCATACGGCGGGAGTCATTGGTTCAAATCCAATAGTAGGTAAGTAGGTAGAAAAATTACTAGATAGCATTGGACTTACTTCGCTTCGCTATCTAATAACTTTTTCTACCCCTCTTCCCTTTTTCTTTGTATCAACTATAAACCACTGGATTGTCTTCAATTGGATGGGGGAATCCAATTGACAGCCTCGATTCGTATCCTAGCTCGTCTGAGAGCGAGCTTCGCTTCAACCAAATCTTTCGTACCCTCAGCTTTACTCAAGTTAGCTTCGGCTATTTCAAGTGCCTTTTGAGCTTCTTCCGGATCAATATCACTACCCAGTTCCGCATCATTTCCTAAAATGATGATCTCATTATTAACTATTCTCGCAAAACCGCTCCACAGAATCGCTGTTAACCATTGGTCGTTGAGGAGGCGTATTCTCAAAGGACCCATATCTACTGCTGTGTTAATGGGGGCGTGGTTTGGTAATACGCCAATTTGGCCACTATTAGTGGATAAAATGATTTCTTTCACTTCACAATCCCAAATAATTCGCTTAGGAGTCAGTACATAAAGATTTAATTTCATTTCTTCGATTTGTTCTCCTCTTCTAAGGTTATAGCTTTCGTGCTAGCTTCATCGATGTTACCCACCAAATAAAAAGCCTGTTCAGGTAGGCCGTCTAATTCTCCGGAAAGGATTAGTTGAAATCCCCTAATAGTTTCCGCAAGAGCAACATACTTTCCTGGAGAACCAGTAAAAACTTCTGCCACAAAGAACGGTTGTGATAAGAAACGCTCAATTTTTCTTGCTCTTGCTACAGTTAAACGATCCTCTTCCGATAATTCATCCAAGCCAAGAATTGCGATAATGTCCTGAAGTTCTTTGTAACGTTGTAAAGTTTCCTTAACTCTTTGCGCAGTTTCATAATGTTCGTTGCCAACGATCCGAGGCTGTAACATAGTCGAGGTTGAATCTAAAGGATCTACTGCTGGATAAATACCCTTGGAAGCTAATCCTCTGGAAAGTACGGTAGTAGCATCCAAATGTGCAAATGTTGTGGCAGGGGCAGGGTCGGTCAAATCGTCTGCAGGTACATAAACTGCTTGAATCGAAGTTATAGATCCCTTTTTAGTAGAAGCAATTCTTTCTTGCAAAGAACCCATTTCTGTACTAAGAGTAGGTTGATAACCCACTGCGGAGGGCATTCTCCCTAATAAAGCGGATACCTCTGATCCTGCTTGAACAAAACGAAAGATATTATCGATAAATAAAAGCACGTCTTGCTTATTAACATCTCGGAAATATTCCGCCATAGTTAGGGCAGTTAAACCAACTCTCATACGAGCTCCCGGTGGTTCATTCATTTGGCCATAGACTAGAGCTACCTTTGATTCCTCAATATTTTTTTCATTAATTACTCCGGATTCCTTCATTTCCATATAAAGATCATTTCCTTCACGAGTCCGTTCCCCTACTCCACCGAATACGGATACGCCCCCATGAGCTTTAGCAATGTTATTGATTAATTCCATGATCAGTACTGTTTTACCTACTCCAGCCCCCCCAAATAGTCCTATTTTTCCTCCACGTCGATAAGGAGCTAAAAGATCGACGACCTTAATACCTGTTTCAAAGATGGATAATTTCGTATCTAACTCGATAAAGGCAGGCGCAGATCTATGAATAGGGAACGTTGCACTACTATCTACAGGACCCAAATTGTCAACAGGCTCCCCAAGAACGTTGAAAATTCGTCCGAGAGTAGCTCCACCGACCGGAACACTGAGAGGAGCTCCCGTGTCAATCACTTCCATTCCTCTCATCAACCCGTCCGTAGCACTCATAGCTACAGCTCTAACTCGATTATTTCCTAATAATTGTTGTACCTCACAAGTCACATTAATTTGCTTATCGGCAGTGTCTCTACTCTGGACTACCAAAGCGTTATAAATATAAGGTAACTTGCCTGGGGGAAAAGTGACATCCAGCACGGGTCCAATAATTTGATCGATACGACCTGTACTTTTTTCTTCAATTGTGGAAACCCCGGGAGGAGAAGTAGTAGGATTGGTTCTCATAATTATCACATAATTAAAAAAAAGGAATTTGTCGAAATTTTTCTTTTTTTATTGTTGAATAATGCCAAATCAAATCAAAAAAAATCCAAAAGTAAAAAGGAAATGAATTAGTTAATTCAATAAGAGAGAAAAGGGGACCAGGACTTGATTTCGTTGCCCAAGCGAATCCCATTCAATCGTTTACTCATGGAATGAGTCCATTGGAAAGTTCAATCAATCTTTTTTTTCATATACATTTTGCCTTTTGTGGAGGATCTGTGCCTACTCTACTTTCCTATCTAGGACTTCGATATACAAAATATATACTACTGTGAAGCATAGATTGCTGTCAACAAAGAATTTTATTAGTATTTAGTTAGGTATTTGCATTCAAAATAAGAAAAGAGAACTATTAAGAACTTGTAAAATAAGGATTAGGAATTAATTTGGGTTGCGCTATATCTATCAAAGAGTATACAATAATTATGGATTTGGTAAATCAAATCCATGGTTTAATAACGAACCGTGTTAACTTACCATAACAACAACTCAATTCCTATCGAATTCCTATATTGGAATTCCTATAGGATAGAACATACACAGGGTGTACGCATTATATATGAATGAAACATATTCATTAACCTAAGCATGCCCTCAATTTTCTTTAATGAGTTGATATTATATTAATTGAATATCCTTTTTGTTTTACGAGATTTTTGCTAAAGTTTCATTTACGCCTAATTAACATCGAGTAGACCCTGTTATTGTGAGAATTCTTAATTCAAGAGTTATAGGGAGGGACTTATGTCACCACAAACAGAAACTAAAGCAGGTGTTGGATTTCAAGCTGGTGTTAAAGATTATAAATTGACTTACTACACCCCAGAGTATGAAACTAAGGATACTGATATCTTGGCAGCATTCCGAGTAAGTCCTCAGCCTGGGGTTCCGCCCGAAGAAGCAGGGGCTGCAGTAGCTGCCGAATCTTCTACTGGTACATGGACAACTGTTTGGACTGATGGACTTACCAGTCTTGATCGTTACAAAGGACGATGCTATCACATCGAGCCTGTTGCTGGGGAAGACAACCAATGGATCTGTTATGTAGCTTATCCATTAGACCTATTTGAAGAGGGTTCCGTTACTAACATGTTTACTTCCATTGTAGGTAACGTATTTGGTTTCAAAGCCCTACGTGCTCTACGTTTGGAGGATCTACGAATTCCCCCTACTTATTCAAAAACTTTCCAAGGCCCGCCTCATGGTATCCAAGTTGAAAGAGATAAGTTGAACAAGTACGGTCGTCCTTTATTGGGATGTACTATTAAACCAAAATTGGGATTATCCGCAAAAAATTATGGTAGAGCGTGTTATGAGTGTCTACGTGGTGGACTTGATTTTACCAAAGATGATGAAAACGTAAACTCACAACCATTTATGCGCTGGAGAGACCGTTTTGTCTTTTGTGCCGAAGCTATTTATAAATCACAGGCCGAAACCGGTGAAATCAAGGGGCATTACTTGAATGCGACTGCGGGTACATGTGAAGAAATGATTAAGAGAGCTGTATTTGCAAGAGAATTAGGGGTTCCTATTGTAATGCATGACTACTTAACTGGGGGATTCACCGCAAATACTACTTTGGCTCATTATTGCCGCGACAATGGCCTACTTCTTCACATTCACCGTGCAATGCATGCAGTTATTGATAGACAGAAAAATCATGGTATGCATTTCCGTGTATTAGCTAAAGCATTGCGTATGTCTGGGGGAGATCATATCCACTCCGGTACAGTAGTAGGTAAGTTAGAAGGGGAACGCGAAATGACTTTAGGTTTTGTTGATTTATTGCGCGATGATTTTATTGAAAAAGATCGTGCTCGCGGTATCTTTTTCACTCAGGACTGGGTATCCATGCCAGGTGTTATACCGGTAGCTTCAGGTGGTATTCATGTTTGGCATATGCCAGCTCTGACCGAAATCTTTGGGGACGATTCTGTATTACAATTTGGTGGAGGAACTTTAGGACATCCTTGGGGAAATGCACCTGGTGCAGCAGCTAATCGAGTGGCTTTAGAAGCCTGTGTACAAGCTCGTAACGAAGGGCGCGATCTTGCTCGCGAAGGTAATGAAATTATCCGAGCAGCTTGCAAATGGAGTCCTGAACTAGCCGCAGCTTGTGAAGTATGGAAGGCGATCAAATTCGAGTTCGAGCCGGTAGATACTATTGATTAACTAGATAAAACTAAAGATAAAGAAGGTATAAATAAAAAAGAAACGAAATAAAAAGAGAAAAAAATCAGTTATGAAATGCAGTAATTCTTCTTTATTCTTCTAATTGATTGCAATTAAACTCGGCTCAATCTTTTTTAGAAAAAAAAGATTGAGCCGAATAAAAATAGATCATGATATGATCATGAGACTTGACAAATTGAGATTCGTCTATTCTATATATCTAGAATATATATATTAAGGTATAATACAATAAAGAAATACAAATAAAATAATAAAATAATAAAATATAGTATTATCATATGATAATGATAATGGAATCAAATACGCAGTATTTACAGAAAAAAGTCTTCGTTTATTGGGAAAGAATCAATATACTTTTAATGTCGAATCGGGATTCACTAAGACAGAAATAAAGCATTGGGTCGAACTCTTCTTTGGTGTTAAGGTGGTAGCTGTGAATAGCCATCGACTACCTGGAAAAGGTAGAAGAATAGGACCTATTCTGGGCCATACAATGCATTACAGACGTATGATCATTACCCTTCAACCGGGTTATTCTATTCCACTTCTAGATAGAGAAAAAAACTAAAGGAGAATGAATGAAAAAAGACATAGTTTGGAAGTTAGACCTTTTTATAGGACTCTCTTTCAATTTCAAAAAAGAGGACGTTTGAAACTTTTAACAGGCGTAATCGTGAGTCAACAAGTGACTCGAACTGTGTGTAAAAAAAGAAGCATTTTTTTTTTTTTCAAAATGCTAGAACTAGATAAGGAAGTTTTCTATAACCTTGAGAAAAAGGATAAAAAGGTAGTTTTTTTTTAGTTTATGACTCCGATCAAGAGCGAGAAATCCTTGATTTGGGATTGGACATAGAACCTGGACCCATCGTAGAGACGTTTAGTTCAAAAGAAAGGATCGTATCCTGATGGTAAGAATTATACTTTCGTGGAAATACAGCGCTATAGACTTCAATGCGGTAGAGTAGACGTTTTGTTTCTAATTTTTCTGGACCAAACCTCCGCTCCGACCCAACGATACAATGAATTTTTTCTGTTCATATTCATAAATAAAAAAGATTCGGAATCGCAATGCTACTATATGCGTCCAGAGGAGTATTTGGAATAATATTCTTCTATAATCCATTATTGCGGGGGGTCTTACTAACAGGGCTTCGCTGCACGGGACAGGTCTTCGTCGAAAAGCTAACTCCACCCGGCATTTTCATACCCTTTCTTTGGGTGGTATATCGCCTTTTAAAGTCTAAGAGGGTAGTAGGGGATCTATAGTAGGTAAGATAATTTGCCCTTTGATTTTGATTGAATATACTATTTTTCCGCCTTTACCACGCATTATTGTATGCGCTTCTAGAGAAGTATGTATGCAGGAAGTAAATTCTAACCGCTTTCTTTTGAATCCAATTTCAAATTAGATTAGAAAGATAGAAAGGCCATGAGGATGGGAAAATCAAAATAAAATCTTTTTAATTAGTTCTCCTTTTTTGGAATTTTCTTATTATCCTTTCATTTTTTTTACAGAATATTTTTCAAACTAAAAATAAAAAATACAATACAATAGTCAATATTCCTTATAATAGATATACTTAATTATATCATAAGAATCTTAAGATATTTTTCGACTAGATAGAAATAGTAAATTTGAATTGAGACACCTATTCCATGACGGATTTAAACTTACCTTCTATTTTCGTGCCTTTAGTAGGCTTAGTATTTCCGGCAATTGCAATGACTTCTTTATTTCTTTATGTGCAAAAAAATAAGATTGTCTAGTATTTTTTAGTGTAAGTAATATAATATGGTAGGGTATGTGGCTTTTTCTACACACACTTTCTGACACACAAATGAAAAACGGTTATGGATGCGGATATAGGCTACGAGCATAAATGCATGAATATGCAGAGCCAGGTATAGCGAGTTTTATTTTATTTATTTTAATTGAATCAACGAATATTTTTTGAATAGAAAGTCAATGTATCTAACCTATTATTTCACAGGAGTACTAGTTGCTGAAGGCGATTTCAGAATCAAAAAAAGTAAAGTCAAAATTATTTAGCTTATTCTCTCAATTTCAATCGACCGCTGCTGGATTTAGTATATCTAATATGAATTGGCGATCAGAACACATATGGGTAGAACTTCTAAAAGGTTCTCGAAAAAGGGGTAATTTTTTCTGGGCCTGTATTCTTTTTCTAGGTTCACTAGGATTCTTATCGGTTGGGATTTCCAGTTATCTTGGTAAGAATATTATATCTATACTTCCATCTCAAGAAATTCTTTTTTTTCCGCAGGGGGTCGTGATGTCTTTCTACGGAATCGCAGGCCTATTCATTAGCTCCTACTTGTGGTGTACTATTTTGTGGAATGTAGGTAGTGGTTATGACCGATTCGATAGAAAAGAGGGAATAGTGTGCATTTTTCGTTGGGGATTCCCTGGAATAAAACGTCGCGTCTTCCTTCGATTCCTTATGCGGGATATCCAATCAATTAGAATTCAGGTTAAAGAGGGTCTTTATCCTCGTCGTATTCTTTATATGGAAATCCGGGGCCAGGGGATCATTCCCTTGACTCGTACTGATGATAAATTTTTTACTCCACGAGAAATTGAACAAAAAGCTGCCGAATTGGCCTATTTCTTGCGCGTACCAATTGAAGTATTTTGAGGTATCTTTTTTGAACTGAGTTGAATGAAGAAAAGAAGAATTGGAAGAAGAAAAGTTTTCTCAACACAGGGAGGAAGTCCCTTCTAAATTGGATTTGTTATTGTAAGGGGATTTTTAAGTATTTATCTAAAGGAAGGAACAAACGAGGATAAGAGAAATTTGCTTTTAATTTTTTTTTATCCAAGTTAGATATATCGCATACTATTCTTCCTTTTTCATCCGAAAGGGCTTTTTTTTTATTCTATTTCACTATTTCATTCCATCTAGATCTAAGAAAGAACCCAATGCACTGAAATTCCACTAATAACTAATATACAAAAAAGAAGAATAGATACAGGGTATCAAACCTATAGAGTTTTTGCTTCAAAGAAATAGAAATATCATGAAATAGAAATATCATCATATAGAGTCAGGGAATGGAATAGAGTCAGCGAATGAAGCATATTCATTAACAACTCCATTTACAGATCAAAAATGAAAAAAAAGAAAGCATTGCCTTCTTTACTATATCTTGTATTTATCGTACTTTTGCCTTGGGGGGTCTCTTCCTCATTTAACAAATGTCTGGAACTTTGGATTAAGAATTGGTGGAATACCAGGCAATCCGAAACTCTCTTAACTGATATTCAAGAGAAAAGGATTCTAGAAAGATTCATAGAATTAGAAGAACTTTCTCTCTTGGACGAGATGATAAAAGGGAAACTAAAGACACATGTACAAAAACCTCCTACAGGAATACACAAGGAAATAATACAATGGGTCAAAATAAATAATGAGGATCATCTCCATACCATTTTGCATTTCTCGACAAATATAATCTGTTTGGCTATTCTAAGTGGTTCTTTTTTTCTGGGTAAAGAGGAACTTGTCATTTTGAATTCTTGGGTTCAGGAATTCTTCTATAATTTAAATGACTCAATAAAAGCTTTTTTTATTCTTTTAGTTACTGATTTTTTTGTTGGATTTCACTCCACCCGTGGTTGGGAACTAGTAATTCGTTGGGTCTACAACGATTTTGGATGGGCTCCTAACGAGCTTATTTTCACTATTTTTGTTTGTAGTTTTCCAGTAATTCTAGATACATGTTTGAAATTTTGGGTCTTTTTTTTGTTTAAATCGTCTATCTCCTTCGCTTGTAGTCATTTATCATTCAATTAGTGAAGCATAAATTCATTTGATCTCCCGATATTAATATTAATCAAATTAGCAAGCATCTTTTTTTAGAAAGAAAGCCCTTTTCCATTTTAGCAAAATTCTTTCTATTTATACCTACTTTAAGGTATTCATCATTGCAGTACAACTGTTGCAGTAGAATGACAACAGATTCGTGTATAGGGAACTAGATTAGCTTAGCTACCTATCTAATTTATTGTAGAAATTCTGGGATCTGCGATTGGACATGGAAAATAGAAATACTTTTTCTTGGGTAAAGGAACAGATAACTCGATCGATTTCTGTATCGATCATGATATACGTAATAACTCGGACATCTATTTCAAATGCATATCCCATTTTTGCGCAGCAGGGTTATGAAAACCCACGAGAAGCAACTGGACGAATTGTATGTGCCAATTGCCATTTAGCTAGCAAGCCCGTCGATATTGAAGTTCCCCAAGCTGTGCTTCCCGATACTGTATTTGAAGCAGTTCTTCGAATTCCTTATGATATGCAATTGAAACAAGTTCTTGCTAATGGAAAAAAGGGAGGGTTGAATGTAGGTGCTGTTCTTATTTTGCCCGAGGGATTCGAATTAGCGCCGCCCGATCGTATTTCCCCTGAGTTAAAAGAAAAGATAGGAAATCTTGCTTTTCAGAGTTATCGTCCCGATAAAAAAAACATTCTTGTGATAGGCCCTGTTCCCGGTAAGAAATATAGTGAAATTGTCTTTCCCATTCTTTCCCCTGATCCTGCTACGAAGAAAGATGCTCATTTCTTAAAATATCCCATATATGTAGGGGGAAACCGAGGAAGAGGACAGATCTATCCTGATGGTAGCAAGAGTAACAATACAGTCTATAATGCTACGTCAACAGGTATAGTAAGAAAAATACTACGTAAAGAAAAGGGGGGGTATGAAATATCCATAGTTGATGCATCAGATGGACGCCAAGTGATTGATATTATACCTCCCGGACCAGAACTTCTTGTTTCAGAGGGGGAATCCATCAAGCTTGATCAACCATTAACAAGCAATCCTAATGTGGGAGGTTTTGGTCAGGGGGACGCAGAAATCGTGCTTCAGGATCCATTACGTGTCCAAGGCCTTTTGTTCTTCTTCGCATCCGTTATTTTGGCACAAGTTTTTTTGGTTCTCAAAAAGAAACAGTTTGAAAAGGTTCAATTGTACGAAATGAATTTCTAGGTCCCGGGATTTCTTACCATCAAGTTGGTAAAAAGCCTCGATTTATTGGCAATTGCTAGAATTATCTATGATCTATTTTGGAAATCCTTTTTTTGTTTAGACTGCTTTTTGTTTATGAGATGTCTGGAATTCCTTATTTATATCCCATGCAAAAGAAGAGAATCCAAGGCAAAGGCGAGAACAATCAAATTAAAATTTCTTCTTTTTCGGAGGGATTGCAGGTCTTCTTAATCGTCTATTCGGCACAAGAAAAAGCCTTTTTCTTGTGCCGATTCTTCTTGTATCAAAATAAGAATCCTTTTTCTTCCTAATTCGTCAAAGATTACTATTTCTTCTTTATTCGGGTCTGTCTCTTGGACCTCTTTTTCTTTTGCTTAGGTTTAGCCGAGGTAGTGGACAAACAGAGGGGAAGAAAATATGGCGGGGGAAAAATTTCTTGTGATTGTGAGCAAATTGCTTGGCTTGTTTAATTAAGTTCAACTTCAAATTTACAGAAATTTTGCAAAAAAAAAGTAAACTCTTCCATTGAAGGTTTTTTTATTTTTAGGCTAGTTGAATAGTTTTGATTAAGGTTTTATTAGTTTATTACTCGAAACTAAATCAAGGATTTTCAGGATACTTCCTTCGTGGAATAAGATATTGGATCCTCGAGTGATCTCTTTTTCTTGTTGCTTCATAAGAGTGAATCGAATAGATTCAATTCGCGTTATAAGAGTAAAATAAAAATTCCGCGGGTCCTTTCCGCTCTAATCAGATAAAGGGGGGTAAGGACCCGCTAAGCTCCTACTTTTTCATGTTTACAATCTGGTCCCTCCGATTACTATAGAGATGAACCCAATCCAGAATATGAACCATAAAAGAAAACACCTACTAAACCAATCACAGCAATACCAGCTACAGTACCTATCAGCCAAAGAGGAATTCTTCCAGTAGTATCGGCCATTTCCCCTACTTTCCTCCACATTTTATCAATTGGTCATGCTAGAGACAAAAACAGTCATGGGTAGTTATAAGGATGGTATCCTTCCAAATGGGATAAGAGAATTCTTATTAGTCTCTTTCTTTCTCTCAATTGAAGAAGTAATTGGAAAATAAAACAGCAAGTACAAAAATGAGTAATAAACCCCAGTATAGACTGGTACGATTCAATTCAACATTTTGTTCATTCGGGTTTGATTGTGTCATAGTTCTATAGTTGGAATTTGTTTTATCGTTGGATGAACTGCATTGCTGATATTGATCCCAAGAAAAAAACAGTAGGTACAGCTAGTCCGTGAATAGCCAGCCATCGCACTGTAAAAATAGGATAGGTTCGATCTATGGTCATTGAGGGCCTCCTAAAAGGATCTACTAAATTCATCGAGTTGTTCTAAAGAATCAAAACGGTCGGTTATTAACGGAATTCCTTGTCGGCTTTCCGTGAAATACTCGTTTGGCCTAGGACTTCCAAACACGTCATAAGCTAAACCCGTACTGACAAATAACCAACCCGCAATGAATAGGGAAGGTATAGTAATGCTATGAATAACCCAGTATCGAATACTGGTAATAATATCAGCAAAAGAACGTTCTCCCGTGCTTCCAGACATGCTGAACTCCCAAAATTTTTGTACATTCAAAAAAGGAATTGATTCCGTAAAAGATGGGATCGACCAGTAAATAGAAAATTACTGATATTTCATCCTTGTGAGATTGTCAATTTTGTACCAAAGGTGTATTTTGAGTATACCGAATTAGTATAGCTATCCTTCCTATGGCACAGCAATCTGGTTTTGCCTGGTTCCGAAACATAATTACTTTTTTATTTTTTTTTTGTCTATAGGTAAGCTATATGTTATTCAAGGCATCAATAGAAAACCCCATTTTTGTAGGTTCTACTTACTTTTCATTGGCTTCGGAATAATAGAGTAATTCGGAATAGCAGCCAAAATCTTGGGAAAATCTAAGTTAATGATCAATAGGTTTGGATAAATAATTTAGGAAGGATATTCTCATACTGACACAATACAAGGACAAGTATATGTGAAATCTATCCTTTCATAATTCGTAATTCATCCTTGTATTGTTTGTTGGATTAGGTCTAACTTTCTTGACCAAACTGCGAGCGCGGAACTTTACGAGATGAAATAGGGAAAGACAGAAGATAGAATAGAACTTAAAAGGATAATTGAAGTGACTCGTCTTCGAATCTACTTTGGTTGGAGTTCGAAAAAGGAATAAAAATAAAGTAAATTCAAGGAAGAGCTTTCTTTTTTTTTTTTTTTTAACAGCCCCTTGGCAGGTCGTGGAATGCTTTTGTTCTCCTCTTATTCCATATGGAATACAATCAGTTAAAATAAGAAGGAATAGGGGAATATTCGATCGTTCACTCCAAAAAGAGGGTCCTATTGAAAAAGAAATTATCCAAAATAGAAAGAAGTTTTTTTTTTCAAATTCAATTGTTTATTTATCTCTTATTCAAAAATTTCCCTGAAAATTGAATTTCTTTTTTTCATTCAATGGGGTTAGATGATCTAGTTCTTAATATTATTACTTTACTCAATTGACAAATTCCACAACAAATCTCTTGATTCGGAATTAGGGACTCATGTATCATCTGATGAATCCACTTTCTTTTACACTTCTGTATCTTACTCTATCTTGTTTTTTAGTATTATCTAAAATAACTGATGAATTATGAATTTTCCATAACTTAGGTAAATGCTTTACCAACATATGTAGTGTAGTAAAAAAAAATAAATGGAATTTAACTCTTTCATGCTTACTTTAACTAGTTATTTTGGTTTTCTACTGGCTGCTTTAACTATAACCCCAGCTCTATTTATTGGCTTGAACAAGATACGCCTTATTTGAATTGACTGAATAATTATAATTCAGAAAAGAAAAATCTTTCTTTGGGATTCCTGGCATTCTACGACTCTTTTCCAGACTAATTAGGAATTCTTTTCTTGGTCATTGAGATTCGTGGATAATTTAGAGTACTATTTAGGGATAGATCGTACCTCTTTTTTTATCCCCTCGAACAAATCGAAATGATTGAAGTTTTTCTATTTGGAATCGTCTTAGGCCTAATTCCTATTACTTTAGCGGATTATTCGTGACTGCGTATTTGCAATACAGGCGTGGGGATCAGTTGGATCTTTGATTGAGTCATTTTTTTTTTTTGATTGACCTCCTCCAGACCAGAGAGGAGGTCAAATTGAAATTGAGTTACAATTCAATTTTGTTAAGTTATTTTACTCTGCTTCGACATAAAATAGATGGAATCACGCTCTGTAGGATTTGAACCTACGACATCGGGTTTTGGAGACCCGCGTTCTACCGAACTGAACTAAGAGCGCTTTCATTCATTCAAAAAGAAAATCTTTTTCTATTCCTAATGTATCTCACGTACGTATAGTCTCCACAAATTCAAGTTATACCCACTTTACTTTAATTGATCTCGTCGCTACTGCCTATAAAGAAGAAAGAAGTAATAGGTAGGGATGACAGGATTTGAACCTGTGACATTTTGTACCCAAAACAAACGCGCTACCAAGCTGCGCTACATCCCTTTTCCAAATTAAATTGTTGTACAATGCCATTGTACACAATTCCTGTCTTCTTTTCCACATCATAATTTTCTTCTTCTTTCTTTCTCTATCTATATATAGAACCCTCGTGTCATTTCTTCTTTTTGGTCTCATATAATTAAGGAATTATATACATATAAAATCCAATATAATTTCGCCTATAAAAGAAGGATACTTTTCCTTGGTAATATATAGGAAGAAGGGGTCATCTTTTTCTTTTTTAGGGATAGGAAAAATTTCGTCGATATGGTTCATTTTATATATAGCATAACAATCTTGGGCAAGAGTTTATGATCATATATGTATTCCAACAAGGAAGGAGGATTTTCAATGCGGGATATAAAAACATATCTCTCTGTAGCACCCGTGCTAAGTACTCTATGGTTTGGTGCTTTAGCAGGTTTATTGATAGAAATTAATCGTTTATTCCCAGATGCTTTGTCATTCCTTTTTTTTAATTCTAGTTATTGCTATGGGAGGGATAGATTTCTTCGTGATATGACAAAATTTGATCCTTTTCAATCTTTTTTTAGTATCGGAAGGAAAAAGAAAGAAAAGATGGATTGGGTTGAACCTCAGAGTCATTAAAAATTTGGTAAACCCCATTTTTGAAAATAGAAATTCAATTTAAAGGGGTACCCAAGCTAAATAAGGCCTCAGAAATCAGAGCATAGAAAAGGCGGGGCTGGCTAATTAAATGAAAGGATTTCGAACCAAAATCTTTGCTAATTCGACAAGGATTGTATTCTTTAATTATTTCTCTATTTTTTATTACTTAATTAAAGAATAAAAAAAAATTATTCTAATGAATTTTATTCTTCTTCTTCGGATTCAAAATAGAAGAATAAAAGAATAAGTAGAAGAATTAAGTTAAGTCAATCCAAAAAGAAAAGGAGGTTCATGGCCAAGGGAAAAGATGTTAGAATCAGAGTTATTTTGGAATGCATCAGTTGTGTTCGAAAAGGTGCCAATGAGGAATCGACGGGGATTTCTAGATATAGTACTCAAAAGAATCGCCACAATACACCCGACAATTAGAATTCAAAAAATTTTGTCGTTATTGTCGCAAGCATACGACTCATCACGAAATAAAGAAATAGGAACATCGTGTGTTTGATCTTTCCAAACAACAGAAAGAGTAAGAACTTCATATTTAATATATAAAGAAAACATAGTATAGAATACAAAATACAAATCAACTCATCTGATTTCCGGTAGATATTATTTCATATGTATAGAGGGTATTCATATACTATAATATGAATCAAATAAGATATGGATCAAAGAAAAACTACTTCTTCTGGATCCTAAATTAATAAAATAAAGAAGTGAATTTTCAAATTTTCAAATTTTAAATAAGGAATAAATCATGTATACATCTAAACAACCTTTTCTTAAATCTAAGCAACCCTTTAGTAAATCCAAGCAAACTTTTAATAAATCCAAGCAACCCTTTCGTAAATCCAAGCAAACTTTTCGTAAATTCAAGCAACCTTTTCGTAAATCTAAACAACCTTTTCGTAGGCGTCCCCGGATTGGCCCGGGAGATCGAATTGATTATAGAAACATGAGTTTAATTAATAGATTTATTAGTGAACAAGGAAAAATATTATCGAGACGAATAAATAGATTAACCTTGAAACAACAACGATTAATTACTCTTGCTATAAAACAGGCTCGTATTTTATCTTTCTTACCGTTTCGTAACTATGAGAACGAAAAGCAATTTCAAGCCCAGTCAATTTCAATAATTACAGGTTCTAGACCCAGAAAAAATAGACATATTCCTCAATTAACGCAAAAGTACAATTCCAATCGAAACTTAAGAAACAACAACCAAAATTTAAGAAACAACAACCGGAACTTAAGTTCCGATTGTTGATGTTTTATTCGAATTCGAAAGGGCCAGACCTTATATAATTATAAAGAAAGTAATCCAGCTCGTTGATTCCTACCACTTAATCTTAATTTATTGTATCTTCCCGGAGTTCCCTCTCCGGGAATTCATCTTTTATTATTCCAGTATATTACTTTATTTATACCTTTAATTGATGATCTTTATTTTATTGGAAATCGTGTAAAGATTATTTGGATTTGATACAGCTACTTGTGCAAGCATTTTACGATTAAGAATCAATTTCTTCTTGTACAGGTTGTGTATTAATTTACTATAACTATCGAATACTTTATATACCCGCGTTGCTGCGTTTATCCGAGTGATCCACAAACGACGAAAATCCCTCTTTTGCCTACCTCTATCTCGATGAGAGGAAACAAAAGCTCTTTTTACCTGTTGGGTAATCATTCGATTAAGTCTTAAATGAGCCCCTCTAAAGTTTGAGGCAAATGAACGCATTTTTGTTCGTCGTCTCCGGGCTATATATCCTCGCGGAACTCTGGTCATTGAATCAAATTAACCTTAATGAATAACTAATGATTTCTCTTCTTTTAGCCACCCTTTTTCTCATTAATAACAAAACTAATTATTCCGATATATAAAATATTAATTCCAATGGCTTTTGCTATAGTAACCTTCCCAACCACGATTTTTTATTCCACTCCGTTCAGTTATTTCTATACGAAATAACAAATTCATTCTAATAATACTAAAAAAATAGTGGGTTCCATCGTTTCTATGGTTCCCTTTTAAACGGTGAGGCCCTCTCTATACACCGGAGCCCTTTCTTTCATCAAAAGGTATTGCGAACTTGTATAGTCCACATTCTTTGGCTCTACCTATCCATTATAGAGTAAATAGCTCTTTTCACAATAAGAGTTATCCATACAGTGACGGTATTTAATTATGAAAGTTGGCTAAGTAGCTGACCCTGTTAGTCCGTTCTTTTAAGATAAAGGAGCATAAGCCTTTTTCTTTTTATTACTATTTCCTCCGCTTAATGGATAACCATTTGCTACCAATGGGAGAATTGCTTCTTATTTCCAATTTAGATAATTGGATTTGCACCAAAGGAAACCATAAATTCCATATACCATAGAAATCTAGGATAGAGAAGCTATATCCTATTCATTGGTACTAATCATGGATACTTCAATTTTTTTATATTTTGTTTGAAGTCATGATCTGAACGAGTCGCACATACACCCTAGCACATGTTCCTCGACGCTGAGGCATCCTTTAAGCGCGGCCGTTTTTCGAGCATTTCGTATTGGCTGTCTTGCGTTTCTAATAAGTTGTTTAACCGTCGGCATGTTGTATGTATATAGAAAAAAATGGATTGGTTTAGATCCATCTTAACCTGATGATTGCTCATCATGAAGTCTTTCTATTTTCTATTAAATCGAGGAAAACACGAATTTAGCTGTGAAATAACTTTACAAGAAATCCGGACACTACCAATCCTTAAACATTTCTGGAAACCACACTGGATCAGTATCGCAGTGCTTGTCAATCATTTCATCCCCTACAATATCGACAAGTCCATAAGCTTTGGCTTCGTCTGCTGACATAAAAACATCCCTTTCCATGTCTTCGGATACAACCCAAAAAGGCTTGCCTGTTCTTACTGCATAAACCCTTGTGATCATTTCGCGAACTTTGTGTAACTCTTCTACTTCTAGTAAAAATTCTGGTGTCCTTGCCCGATAATAAGCACTAGCAGGTTGGTGAAGCATAATCCTCGCGTGAGGGAATGCTATACGCTTGGTGGGTTCTCCTCCAAGCAGAATGAAGGACGCCATGGAGGCGGCTATTCCGAGGCATATTGTATATATATCTGGTGTCACCGTTTGCATCGTATCAAAAATAGCCATTCCTGAGATTAGCCACCCGCCTGGGAGTTTATAAACAAAAAAATATCACTAATTCCATCTTCTATACTCAGATATACCATGAGACCTGTAATATGATTCGTGATCTCGCAACGAATCTCTTGACCTAAAAAAAAGTGTCCTTTCTCGATACATAACATTGTATAAGTCAACCCAAGTCGCTTCTTCATCTCCAGGAATCCGGTAAGGTACTTTTGGAACACCAATGGGCATATTAGATTAATATTATTAAATTTAAGTAAGAAAACCACACTTTAATATGGAAACGTAAGAATGGAACAGAAAGAAAGAATCCGCAGTTTATTGTCTTAATTTTTATTCTTATTCTATATGAATATTATAGATTCTATTAATACGTAGATTGAAAGGTTATACATATAAGGAATGTAAGACAGATTGAATAAAGAAAAGGGAATGGGTGATTTGAATGCTAAACAAAGAGGGGTAGCGATCTATTCTTCGTTTTTTCCAAATTGGCCAAGTTACCCATTGCATATTGGCACTTATCGAGTATAGAATAGATCTGCTTCTCTTTCTTCTTATGAACAGAATTGGCTTCTTATTTTTAATGGAATGAAATAAATATTCGCGCTTTCTGACACAGAATCCCCTAGAAGGGTTAGGTACATAGGATATGGATAGTCTTTTTCAATGCGATAAAATAAAGCGACATCGTGTCTATTTTTCTTTGCTAAAGGGGTATTTCCATGGGTTTGCCTTGGTATCGTGTTCATACTGTCGTATTGAATGATCCGGGTCGATTGCTTGCGGTGCATATAATGCACACAGCTCTAGTTTCTGGTTGGGCTGGCTCAATGGCTTTATACGAATTAGCAGTTTTTGATCCTCTGATCCTGTTCTGGATCCAATGTGGAGACAAGGTATGTTCGTAATTCCCTTCATGACTCGTTTAGGAATAACGGATTCGTGGGGTGGTTGGAGTATTTCAGGAGGAACTGTAACAAATCCGGGTATTTGGAGTTATGAAGGTGTGGCAGGTACGCATATTGTGTTTTCTGGCTTGTGTTTCTTGGCAGCGATCTGGCATTGGGTATATTGGGACCTAGAAATATTCTCTGATGAGCGGACGGGAAAACCTCTTTGGATTTGCCCAAGATCTTTGGAATTCATTTATTTCTTGCAGGGGTGGCTTGCTTTGGCTTTGGGGCATTTCATGTAACGGGTTTGTATGGTCCTGGGATATGGGTATCCGATCCTTATGGACTAACTGGAAAAGTACAAGCTGTAAATCCAGCGTGGGGTGCAGAAGGTTTTGATCCTTTTGTTCCGGGGGGAATAGCTTCTCATCATATTGCTGCGGGTACATTGGGTATATTAGCGGGCTTATTCCATCTTAGTGTCCGTCCGCCTCAACGTCTATATAAAGGATTACGTATGGGCAATATTGAAACTGTACTTTCCAGTAGTATCGCTGCTGTTTTTTTTGCAGCTTTCGTAGTTGCTGGAACTATGTGGTATGGGTCAGCAACGACCCCAATCGAATTATTTGGGCCTACTCGTTATCAGTGGATCAGGGATACTTTCAGCAAGAAATATATCGAAGAGTTAGCAATGGTTTAGCCGAAAATCTTAGTTTATCAGAAGCTTGGTCTAAAATTCCCGAAAAATTAGCCTTTTATGATTATATTGGTAATAATCCGGCAAAAGGGGGATTATTCAGAGCAGGCTCAATGGACAATGGGGATGGAATAGCTGTTGGATGGTTAGGACATCCCGTCTTTAGAGATAAAGAAGGACGTGAGCTTTTTGTACGCCGTATGCCTACTTTTTTTGAAACATTTCGGTTGTTTTGGTAGATGAGGAGGGAATTGTTAGAGCAGACGTTCCTTTTAGAAGAGCAGAATCCAAATATAGTGTTGAACAAGTAGGTGTAACGGTGGAGTTCTATGGTGGCGAACTTAATGGAGTAAGTTATTCTGATCCTGCTACTGTAAAAAAATATGCGAGGCGTTCTCAATTAGGGAAATTTTTGAATTAGACCGGGCTACTTTGAAATCTGATGGTGTTTTTCGCAGCAGTCCAAGGGGTTGGTTCACTTTTGGTCATGCTACCTTTGCTTTGCTCTTCTTTTTCGGACACATTTGGCATGGCGCTAGAACATTGTTCCGAGATGTTTTTGCTGGTATTGGATCCAGATTTGGATGCTCAAGTGGAATTTGGAACATTCCAAAAAGTGGGAGATCCAACTACAAGGAAACAGGCAGTTTGATACACATTGTTATAGTATCTTTCACCTCTCTTTTTTGATTTGACATGGGAAACATCTCCCATCCTTTCTTTGACTCTTTTTCTTTCTTTATATGGAAATTATCCCAAATGACAAATGAATAGGTGTGGAAGTTATAATTGTAAATAAACCAGGATCGAATCTATGGAAGCATTGGTTTATACGTTCCTTTTAGTTTCGACTTTAGGGATAATTTTTTTCGCTATCTTCTTCCGAGAACCACCTAAGGTTCCACCAACTCCAACTAAAAGAATAAAATAATTTCATTTAAGTAAGAAGTCCCCCTATCTGGGAGACTTCTTACTTAAATTAGTCTCCGTGTTCTTCGAATGGATCTCTTAATTGTTGAGAGGGTTGCCAAACGCGGTATATAAGGCATACCCAGTAAAGCTTACAAGTAAACCAGATATGGAGATGGCGACTAAAGTTGCTGTTTCCATTTTTATAGAATTTCAAGATTACAATGGATCTACGAAAAGATCGTGTATTTACAACTACAACGGAATAGTATACAAAGTCAACACCAATGATTAAATAGAATTTATGGCTACACAAACCGTTGAAGATAGTTCTAAACCTAGGCCAAAACGAACTGGTGCAGGTAGTTTACTGAAACCCTTGAATTCGGAATATGGGAAAGTCGCCCCGGGTTGGGGGACTACTCCTTTTATGGGGATCGCAATGGCTTTATTCGCTATATTCCTATCTATCATTTTAGAAATTTATAATTCTTCCGTTTTACTGGACGGAATTTTAACCAATTAGGTTTCTACTAACTAAAACTAGGAAGTCAGAGTTTTTCCATCCAAAAAAGCCTTTCTAGTTTAAGATCTACATTTCTAGATATTATGGTAGTTCGACCGCGGAATTTTTTTGTTTCGGTATCTCTGGAATATGAGTGTGTGACTTGTTAGAATTGATCCTATTGATAATACATAGAAAGGGCCTGTTATCTCTATCAAGATGATTCTAATTCGTCAGATATTATTTATTCTAGTATCTGGAACACGAAATAGATAGAGTGGATCAAAAAAAAATGGAACTATGATTCATACTCACTATTAAGACCTCGCAACCAGACTGAAAAATTCAAGTAGTTCTTAAATAAAAATAAAAAAGAAATTTTCTTCCTTCCAATTTTGTTTGCCCAAAAGACAACTTTTTTTCTCTCGATTTTGTCGAGTCATTACACTGATTCAATAAATGATTATCAAGCGGTTCTTATTCGAAGAACCCTTGCCTTTTGTTTAGCTTGAGACTAAATCATCGTGGCTCTAGTATGAATCTAAGGTTTTAATTGAACTGATTCATAGGATCTCAACAAGATAATTTCTATATTACGCATAAAAAAACAAATCCTTTATAGGGAAGAGAAAAGTCAAGAAGCCTCTAATGACCAACATAAGGGAAAGGAAGAAAAGAAAGACGCGCCAACTTGAGATTTTTTGGCATTATCATCACAAAGAAGATATTCCGGATTTTTCTTATTTGATATCTTCAAGGCAAATCGACCCAATTCAGTGGCTGATGAAGTTTTGAACCTTTTTTCTAATATTCGTTGAAAATTTTTGTGTTTCTGCTTGAGCCGTACGAGATGAAATTTTCATATACGGCTCTTAGAGGGGGACTCGGGTTAGTTACCTATCTCAATAAAGTATATGATTGGTTTGAGGAACGTCTTGAGATTCAGGCAATTGCAGATGATATAACTAGTAAATATGTTCCTCCCCATGTCAACATATTTTATTGTTTAGGGGGAATTACACTTACTTGTTTTCTAGTACAAGTCGCTACCGGTTTTGCTATGACTTTTTACTACCGACCAACCGTTACAGAGGCTTTTTCCTCGGTTCAATACATAATGACCGAGGCCAACTTTGGTTGGTTAATCGATCAGTTCATCGATGGTCAGCAAGTATGATGGTTTTAATGATGATCCTGCATGTATTTCGTGTGTATCTCACAGGGGGATTTAAAAAACCCCGCGAATTAACTTGGGTCACAGGTGTGGTTTTGGCTGTTTTGACTGCATCATTTGGTGTAACTGGTTATTCTTTGCCTTGGGATCAAATTGGCTATTGGGCAGTCAAAATTGTGACAGGTGTACCTGACGCCATTCCGGTAATAGGATCGCCTTTAGTGGAGTTATTACGCGGAAGTGCTAGTGTGGGCCAATCCACTTTGACTCGTTTTTATAGTTTACATACCTTTGTACTGCCTCTGCTTACTGCCGTATTTATGTTAATGCACTTTCCAATGATACGTAAGCAAGGTATTTCGGGTCCTTTATAGGGAAGGCATATCATAGAGAATTATAATTATCATATATCATATCGGGTAGGTTTTGGTATTTCATTGCTACAAGCATGGGTTATTGTAAAATAACACATGTCATTTGGATACTTCTCTTCAACTCCAAAGTATTTTTATACAATACAAATAGTTGAAGTTAATTTTACGAAAGAAAAAAGGCGGATTATGGGAGTGTGTGACTTGAATTATTGATTTGGCCATGCAGATAAAGAATTGGATCTGCCACATTAGAATTCACAACCAAAGGTGTCTCCGCATCCAATCAACATGTAAGTCCCCTACCTAGGAAGGATAGGCTGGTTCACTTGAGGAGAATATCTTCTATGATCATACCGCAACCATGTCATCCATGAACAGGCTCCGTAAGATCCCATAGAGTAGAAATGGAATAAGTCATGTGACATGATCCAGTTCTCTATTTATTACACTTACCTTTTTATTATAGTATGGAAATGCATTCATTTTCTTTGCATCGATTGTGATCCGCAATACTATCGGAGTAAAAGAAGGGATCTAAGGAAGAATGTAGGCTAAACTTTTTGATTTTTTATTAGTAACAAGTAAATATTTTGTTTGGAGGTAAGAAACTTGCGATATTGAGGGGATAAATACCAACTAATCAAGAGACATGAGACAATCCACAAAGCAATTGATCATGATCAAATTTGTAAGCCCACTTGGATATTGAGCATTTACCCATAAGAATAGGATTATTTTCAATGAGTAGTTGTAGGTGCAACTTCGGAAAAGAGAATCTGATAAAGCTTTTCTTGCCTAGAGTCATTGAGTCATTATAAACCTTAATTCTATTAAGGATCTTCCGCGGTCTTATTTCTTTCACTCTTGCTCGAGCCGGATGATGATAAATTCTCATGTCCGGTTCCTTTGGGGGATGGATCCTAAAGAGTTCACCTATCCCAATAACAAAGAAACCAGACTTAAATGATCCTGTATTAAGAGCTAAATTAGCTAAAGGGATGGGACATAATTATTACGGGGAACCCGCATGGCCCAACGATCTTTTATATATTTTTCCAGTAGTAATTCTAGGTACTATTGCATGTAATGTAGGTTTAGCGGTTCTCGAGCCATCAATGATTGGTGAACCGGCAGATCCGTTTGCAACTCCTCTGGAAATATTACCCGAGTGGTACTTCTTTCCCGTGTTTCAAATACTCCGTACGGTACCAATAAGTTATTGGGCGTTCTTTTAATGGTTTCTGTGCCAACAGGCTTATTGACAGTACCTTTTCTAGAGAATGTCAATAAATTCCAAAATCCATTTCGCCGCCCAGTAGCTACGACCGTTTTTTAATCGGTACTGTAGTAGCTCTTTGGTTAGGTATTGGAGCAACATTACCCATTGATAAATCATTAACTTTAGGTCTTTTTTAGATATTTTTTGATTCATTCAACCGTGAAGTACCATAGGTATCTAGGAAATAGTTACTTCCAAGTGAATCTTCCCTAGATACCTAAAATCCATTTTATTATGATCCATTTCGCGAAAATATAGATTGTACCAAAGATGCTAAATTGTTTTCTTTTTATTCTAACTCGAAAAAGAAGAAGAAAAAAAATTGCAATGGATTTAAAACGAGAGTTTATTCTTAAGTAAATCAATTGGGAGATGCTTCTCTAGAGTGTCCATATATGTTTTCTATCTTCCATACGAAAACTGTCAATTCTCAGAAGATCTTCTTCAGTCTTACTCAAAAGGTCCAATAGTGTATGTATATTGGCCCTTTTTAGACAATTATACGTTCTAGAAGTCAATTCTAATTGATCAATAAAAATACAATTCAATGGAATTCCTTTTTTGTTTTTCTTTAGATTAGTTAATCTTTTTTGAAAAGTAAAAAGGGGTGGAGTAAACCTGTTTTTATTTTCTTCGAAACTAGCGCCCTCTTCCTCCGCGTGTAGAAAAGGAAGAAATAAATCAATCAAATTACGAGAAGCCTCATAAAGTGCTTCCTTAGGGGTTAAACTTCCATTAGTCCATATTTCTAGAAAAAGTATCTCGTGTTTTTCATTTCCATTCCCACAAGAAAAAATACTATAATTCACATTTCGAACAGGCATGGATACAGCATCTATAGGATAACTTCCATCTTGATAGTTCTTTCTGAGTTCTGTCTGATATCCACGATCTCTCTTGATCTGTAAATCAATACAGAAATCAATGGGCTCTGTCAAGTTAGCTATAGGTTGTGG
>NW_028259461.1:6483499-6503499 GCF_056163025.1 Triticum urartu | reverse complement strand
TCTGATAGAAAAGGGTCCCATGATCCCGAGCCGATCTTACCTTGGCTCGCAAACCCCAAGTTTGTCTATGAAGAGCTAATCTAATTGTATTTTTTTCTAGAATGGATTTCTTATGTGGAATACTAATGGATAGGGCTTCGTTGCTAAGTGCTACAAGATCTAGTGCACTGGAACTCGTGGTTATGGACCCGAATCCTTTAGTATGGAACATTGTCTTTTCCAAGTAAAAACCCCTAGTATATGAAAGAATGAAAAGGTGCTTTCGTTCTTGTGGAATAAGAAGCCCTCGTACCTTAATGAAAGGAAAATCGTAATTTTTCGTTAGGTATTTGACCAAATAGGATCGTCCAGTTCCTACAGAACCTATCACTAAAATACCCGATAGGGCTAAGCGGAACGAAAAGGGTTTTCCATGAGATGGTAAATGAAAACGATTAGTCCCACACGAGGTTTGGGAATAAGTGATTGTCTGATAATGAGCAAGGAATATACGTCTTTCTGCTAAAGAGGATCTATTAAACTCATAATTCATTAGATCCTTGTTATCAATGCCAACTAGGTATCATAAGTAAATGGATCCCGGTTGTTCAATCCTTTGATAACCAAGGTCATTCTTTGCTAAAGAGAAATGATCACTATGAGTCA
The DNA here is from genome assembly GCF_056163025.1 of Triticum urartu. Lineage (NCBI taxonomy): Eukaryota > Viridiplantae > Streptophyta > Magnoliopsida > Poales > Poaceae > Triticum > Triticum urartu. The sequence continues at coordinate 6,502,854 of NW_028259461.1, read as the reverse complement.
GACTCAATAGAATTGGATCCATTCCAAATAGCGAGAATTAGGATTCTTGATCCCTCTCAATCTCTCTTTCAATTCGAGGATCCAGAGAGGTGTTTTCATAGTCATCTCCGAATATTTGCCATCTCGGAATATTTTCGATTTCATTTTTCTATGATATGTCTTTCTATATGAAAATTGGTTATTTACGATGTACGATGATCCCTGTTAAGCATCCATGGCTGAATGGTTAAAGCGCCCAACTCATAATTGGTAAATTTGCGGGTTCAATTCCTGCTGGATGCACACGAACGGGAACATTCCATAAGTCTATTGGAACTGGCTCTCTATCCATGGAATCTCATCCATCATCCATACATAACGAATTGGTATGGTATATTCATACCATAACATAAGAACAATAAGAACTCGAATTCTTATCGATACTGGAACTCAGAGCATAGGAGGGAAAGTCGATTTATGGATGGAATCAAATACGCAGTATTTACAGAAAAAAGTCTTCGTTTATTGGGAAAGAATCAATATACTTTTAATGTCGAATCGGGATTCACTAAGACAGAAATAAAGCATTGGGTCGAACTCTTCTTTGGTGTTAAGGTGGTAGCTGTGAATAGCCATCGACTACCTGGAAAAGGTAGAAGAATAGGACCTATTCTGGGCCATACAATGCATTACAGACGTATGATCATTACCCTTCAACCGGGTTATTCTATTCCACTTCTAGATAGAGAAAAAAACTAAAGGAGAATACTTAATAATACGGCGAAACATTTATACAAAACACCTATCCCGAGCACACGCAAGGGAACCGTAGACAGGCAAGTGAAATCCAATCCACGAAATAATTTGATCCATGGACGGCACCGTTGTGGTAAAGGTCGTAATTCCAGAGGAATCATTACCGCAAGGCATAGAGGGGGAGGTCATAAGCGCCTATACCGTAAAATAGATTTTCGACGGAATCAAAAAGACATATCTGGTAGAATCGTAACCATAGAATACGACCCTAATCGAAATGCATACATTTGTCTCATACACTATGGGGATGGTGAGAAGAGATATATTTTACATCCCAGAGGGGCTATAATTGGAGATACTATTGTTTCTGGTACAAAAGTTCCTATATCAATGGGAAATGCCCTACCTTTGAGTGCGGTTTGAACTATTGATTTACGTAATTGGAAGTAACCAATTAGGTTTACGACGAAACCTAGAAATCGATCACTGATCCAATTTGACTACCTCTACGGGATAGACCTCAACAGAAAACTGTTGAGTAACGGCAGCAAGTGATTGAGTTCAGTAGTTCCTCATAGAAAATTATTGGCTCTAGAGATATGGTAATATGGAGAAGACAAAATTGTTTGAAGCACGCACAGAACCGGAAGCGCCCCTTGTTTCAAAGAGAGGAGGACGGGTTATTCACATTTAATTTGATGGTCAGAGGCAAATTGAAAGCTAAGCAGTGGTAATTAAGACCCCCGGGGGAAAATAGGGATGTCTCCTACGTTACCCATAATATGTGGAAGTATCGACGTAATTTCATAGAGTCATTCGATCTGAATGCTACATGAAGAACATAAGCCAGATGACGGAACGCAGAGACCTAGGATGTAGAAGATCATAACATGAGCGATTCGGCAGATTTGGATTCCTTTCCTATATATCCACTCATGTGGTACTTCATCATATGATTCATATAAGATCCATCTGTCTAGAGATCGTCATATACATCTAGAAAGCCGTATGCTTTGGAAGAAGCTTGTACAGTTTGGGAAGGGGTTTTTTGAGAGAAAAGAAGAATCTACTTCAACCGATATGCCCTTAGGCACGGCCATGCATAACATAGAAATCACACGTGGAAGGGGTGGGCAATTAGCTAGAGCAGCAGGTGCTGTAGCGAAACTCATTGCAAAAGAGGGTAAATCGGCCACTTTAAGATTACCATCTGGGGAGGTCCGTTTAGTATCCCAAAACTGCTTAGCAACAGTCGGACAAGTGGGTAATGTTGGGGTGAACCAAAAAAGTTTGGGTAGAGCCGGATCTAAGTGTTGGCTAGGTAAACGCCCCGTAGTAAGAGGGGTAGTTATGAACCCTGTGGACCACCCCCATGGGGGCGGTGAAGGGAAAGCTCCCATTGGTAGAAAAAAACCCACAACCCCTTGGGGTTATCCTGCGCTTGGAAGAAGAACTAGGAAAAGGAAAAAATATAGCGATAGTTTTATTCTTCGTCGCCGTAAGTAAATACGTAACTAGGAATATGGAAAATTGCATTTTTGGAATTTGCAATAATGCGATGGGCGAACGACGGGAATTGAACCCGCGCATGGTGGATTCACAATCCACTGCCTTGATCCACTTGGCTACATCCGCCCCTTATCCAGCTAAAGGATTTTTTTCTTTTTTCCATTGATCATTATTCTATTTATTCTGACCTCCGTACTTCGATCGAGATATTGGACATAGAATGCCACTCTTTAAAAAGGAAAAAAGGAGTAATCAGCTGTGACACGAAAAAAAACGAATCCTTTTGTAGCTCATCATTTATTGGCAAAGATAGAAAAGGTCAATATGAAGGAGGAGAAAGAAACAATAGTAACGTGGTCCCGGGCATCTAGCATTCTACCCACAATGGTTGGCCATACAATCGCGATTCATAATGGAAAGGAACATATACCTATTTACATAACAAATCCTATGGTAGGTCGCAAATTGGGGGAATTCGTGCCTACTCGGCATTTCACGAGTTATGAAAATGCAAGAAAGGATACTAAATCTCGTCGTTAACTGAATTCTGAATAGAAAGATTAAGAAGAAAAAAAGATTCAAAATAAAGACAGAAATACCCAATATCTTGCTAGAACAAGATATTGGGTATTTCTGTCTTCAAAAATTCTTATATGTTAGCAGAAAAACCTTATCCATTAATAGATGGAACTTCAACAGCAGCTAAGTCTAGAGGGAAGTTGTGAGCATTACGTTCGTGCATTACTTCCATACCAAGGTTAGCACGGTTGATGATATCAGCCCAAGTATTAATAACGCGACCTTGACTATCAACTACAGATTGGTTGAAATTGAAACCATTTAGGTTGAAAGCCATAGTACTAATACCTAAAGCAGTGAACCAGATTCCTACTACAGGCCAAGCAGCCAAGAAGAAGTGTAAAGAACGAGAGTTGTTGAAACTAGCATATTGGAAGATTAATCGGCCAAAATAACCATGAGCAGCCACAATATTATAAGTTTCTTCCTCTTGACCAAATTTGTAACCCTCATTAGCGGATTCATTTTCAGTAGTTTCCCTGATCAAACTAGAGGTTACCAAGGAACCATGCATAGCACTGAATAGGGAACCGCCGAATACACCAGCTACACCTAACATGTGGAATGGATGCATAAGGATGTTGTGCTCTGCCTGGAATACAATCATAAAGTTGAAAGTACCAGAGATTCCTAAAGGCATACCATCAGAAAAGCTTCCTTGACCAATAGGGTAAATCAAGAAAACAGCAGTAGCAGCTGCAACAGGAGCTGAATATGCAACAGCAATCCAAGGACGCATACCCAGACGGAAACTAAGTTCCCACTCACGACCCATATAACAAGCTACACCAAGTAAGAAGTGTAGAACAATTAGCTCATAAGGACCACCATTGTATAACCACTCATCAACAGATGCAGCTTCCCAAATTGGGTAAAAGTGCAATCCGATCGCCGCAGAAGTAGGGATAATAGCACCAGAGATAATATTGTTTCCATAAAGTAAAGAACCAGAAACAGGCTCACGAATACCATCAATATCTACTGGAGGGGCAGCGATGAAGGCGATAATAAATACAGAAGTTGCGGTCAATAAGGTAGGGATCATCAAAACACCGAACCATCCGATGTAAAGACGATTTTCAGTGCTAGTTATCCAGTTGCAGAAGCGACCCCACAGGCTTGTACTTTCGCGTCTCTCTAAAATTGCAGTCATGGTAAGATCTTGGTTTATTCAAATTGCAAGGACTCCCAAGCACACGTATTAACTAGAATATAGATAATAGAAGGCTTGTTATTTAACAGTATAACATAGACTATATACCAATGTCAACCAAGTCAGCCCAAAGATTAGCTATCCATATAACTAAATTAACCAAACCAATAATTTTGTATTTGTAAATGAAGTGAGTCAAAGTGAAAAACTTTGATGGGTCTTTTCTATATGGGTTGCCCGGGACTCGAACCCGGAACTAGTCGGATGGAGTAGATAATTCTTCCTTGTTACAATAGAGAAAAATCCCTCCCCAAATCGTGCTTGCATTTTTCATTGCACACGACTTTCCCTATGTAGAAATAGCCAATTTCTATTCCAAAGAGGAAGTTCTACTAATTTTTTTAATTAGTAAGTTGATTCACCTACTCTTTATTATAATAAAAAGAACATTTCAGAATGAAAAATAGAAAAGTTTTTTCGTGATCATTTATCAACCCTTTCCTGTTTCTTAATTTCGTCTAATGATTAATTAAGAGGGTTGACCAGGTCATTGATACGTATAATATCCAAATACCAAATACGCTCAGTGTGTGATCCACAGAAAGAAAAAAGAGTTGTTTTGGTGAACATCAAAGAAAAAACTTGCTCTTCTTCCATAAAAAATTCTTCTAAAAATGCCGAACCCAATCGTTGCATAAAAGTTCGTACCGTGCTTTTATGTTTACGAGCTAAAGTTCTAGCACATGAAAGTCGAAGTATATACTTTAGTCGATACAAAGTCCGTTTTTTCGAAGATCCACTATGATAATGAAAAAGATTTCTACATATCCGACCAAATCGATCAAGAATATCCCAATCTGATAAATCTGTCCAAATGGGTTTACTAATAGGATGCCCCGATCCAGTACAAAATTGAGCTTTTGATAAGTATCCTATGAGGAGAGTAGCGGGGACTATGGTATCGAATTTTTTCATTCGAGTATCTATTAGAAATGAATTCTCCAGCATTTGATTCCTTACTAACAAAGAACTTTTTTGTACACTTGAAAGGTACCCCATAAAATCGAAGCAAGAGTTTGCTAATTGGTTTATATGGATTCTTCGCGGCTGAGTCCAAAAACAGAAATAATATTGCCAGAAATTGATAAGGTAGCATTTCCATTTCTTCTTCAAAAAAAAAGTGCCTTTTGATGCAAGAATTGCCTTTCCTTGATATCGAACATAATGCATAAGAGGATCCATAAAGAACCATAGGGTTTTCCGAGAAAAACCAGGGTACATTATCCCAAAATGTTCCATCTTCCTAGAAAAGTGGATTCGTTCCAGAAAAGTTCCAGAAGATGCTAATGGTAAGCAAGAAGATTGTTTACGAAGAAACAACAAAAAAAATTCATATTCTGATACATAAGAGTTATATAGGAATTGAAATAGTCTTTTATTTTCTTTTTGAAAAAAAAAAATGGATTTCATTGAAGTAATAAAACTATTCCAATTCGAATAATAGTTGAGAAAGAATCGCAATAAATGCAAAGATGGAACATCTTGGATACGGTATTGAAGGAGTTGAACCAGGATTTCCAAATGGATAGGATAGGGTATTTCTATATGTGATAGATAATCCAAATGCAAAAATTTGTCTTCTAAAAAGGGAAATATTGAATGAATAGAGCGTAAATTCTGAAACTTTGGTATTTCTTTTTCTTTCAGACAAAAAAATTCCCGTAGCGAGAATGGGATTTCCACAACGATCGCAAACCCTTCAGATAGAATCTGAGAATAAAACTCAGAATAAAAATAATTTTTGTAATCCAATAATCGATCTTGGTTAGGATGATTAACCGAGTTATCCAAAAAATTCTGCTGATACATTCGAATAATTAAACGTTTCACAAGTAGTGAACTAAATTTCTTGTTATTACAACTAACAACTATTTCCACAGGTTCAGAACCATTTAATCCATAATGGTGGGCAAATGCATAAATATATTCCTGAAAGAGAAGTGGGTAGACAAAGTATTGTTGACGAGATTTATGTTTTTCTGAATACCCTTCGAATTTTTCCATTTGTATTTCTACTTGAATCAGAGAGAAGAAGCATTTCTCGGTTTATCGAATGATGATACATAGTGCAATATGGTCAGAACAGGGTGTTGCATTTTTAATACAAACCCTGGAAAGAAAGGGAGTCTAATCCACAGATCTTTTTCTGCTCCTTTTCTACCCAATTAGTTTATGTTTGTTCTAATTAAAAAAAAAGAACAGAACAAGTTTTTTATTTTTGCAGGCCAATCGCTCTTTTGACTTTGGAATACAGCCTCTTTATCAATATACTGCTTCTTTTACACATTCAATCCATAACATCCCTTATTCAATCCATAATCAAGAATAATTAGGATTTCTAAAAAAAAAAAGAAAAAATAAAGGGTCCACTCATAGGAAAACCCAACCTTTCCCCGCATCCGGCACTAATCTATTTTTAACGTCTAATTAGAGCGGGGAATCATTCCAATTAGGAAGTTCAGCTCGTTGCTTTTTATTTTACCAGAATTGGAGCCAGGCTCTATCCATTTATTCATTAGACCCAGAAAATCGTAATTTTGGATTCCATTCAAAAAAGATTGATTTTATTACGACATGCTATTTTTTCCATTCATTACCTTTGAGGATCAGTCGTGGTCTTCTAGACTCTACCAAGAGTCTGGACGAATTTGTTGTTTCATCCAAATGTGTAAAAGATCATAGTCGCACTTAAAAGCCGAGTACTCTACCATTGAGTTAGCAACCCAGATAAAAAAAGGATCTTAGATACGATCGAAATCCAAAAATCAATGGAATTACACCGCGCGCTTCTGTCAAAACATTGAACTAGCAAGACATCAAAAGATTTTTTTTATCGACCATGAAAAACACTCAAATGCCAAAACGAACAGGTCCGGTGAAATTCCACTAAAGTAAAGTTAAAAAAAGAGCGACCCTAATCACGATGGCCAAATTCTCCTTATTTTTAGCGATTTTTATTAACAAAAAATATATATTATAAAAAATATATATTATATTGTATGAGAATACATGCAAGAGGAACACCCTTATCATTTGAGCGAAGTGTAGGCGGAAAAATTGAATATGGAGTGAGGATAAAGAGACCCATCTATCTACAAATTCTATTTGTTCAATAGACCTTTGTCAATGGAAATACAATGGTAAGAAAACAAATTAGATAGAAAAAGTAAATAAAATAGGGGCTTATGTTGGATTGGCACGATATAATATAAATCCAAATAGGATTAAAAAAGAGGTAAATTGTGTCTAAATAATTAGACAACTAGGAATACTAATAATCTTCTCCTATCCTATTTTTTGATTCATTTAGTTCTTCAATTAACTCAAAGTTCTTTCTTTTTCTTTAAAGAATTCTGCCTTCCTTAAAATATCATAAACAGTTCTTGTTGGTTGAGCACCCTTTTCAAGGAAATAGAGAATAGCTGGAACATTTAAACAAGTTTGATTCTTTATCGGATCATAAAAACCTACTTTTTGAAGATCTCTTCCTTCTCTTCGAGATCGAACATCAATTGCAACGATTCGATAGACAGCTTATTGGGATAGATGTAGATAAACAACGCCCCCCCCTAGAAACGTATATGAGGTTTTCTCCTCATACGGCTCGAGAAAATGATTCGAATTTCTGTCGATAATAATAGAAATTAGACTATGACGTGCATTAATTTCCTTACAGAAAAAACAAATTTCATTTATACTCATGACTCAAGTGGGCTAATTTTGCCTGACAAACTTCGAAGGCAAAATCCTTCCAAAATTTTTGAGTCGTCTTTAAACTCTTTTCTTTGTCTCATTTCGAACGAATTGACTTTTATTCCTTATTCTAATCCAACTCTGTTGTTGAGACAATTGAAAATTGTGTTTACTTGTTCTGGAATCCTTTATCTTTGATTTGTGAAATCCTTGGGTTTAGACATTACTTCGGGAATTCCTATTTTTTTCTTTCAAAAGAGTAGCAACATACCCTTTTTTCTTATTTCCTTCGATAAAGCATTTATCTCTTCTATAGAAATCTAATAAGAGGGATTGATTCTGATATACTTTTATTGGACTTTCTTCTTATTTTAACCTTTCGATTTATTTCTATATTAAGGATAGACTGACAAAGTTGGCCTAATTTATTAGTTTTCACTAACCCTAGATTCTTTCCCTTGATAAAAAAAATTCTGTCCTCTCGAGCTCCATCGTGTACTATGTTACTTAAACCCAGCGCAAATTTGGTTCGGAACGAATAGAACAGGCTATGTCGAGCCAAGAGCATTTTCATTACTATGGAAAATGATGGATAGCAAAATCCACAATCGATCATGTCCTTCAAGTCGCACGTTGCTTTCTACCACATCGTTTTAAACGAAGTTTTACCATAACAAACATTCCTCTTTTCATTGCAAAGTGGTATAGAGAATTGATCCAATATGGATGGAATCATGAATAGTCATTGGTTTAGTTTTTTTATACTAATTAAAACTTGCTATCTATGGAGCAATATGGATAAAAGAAAGTAAGTATTTATCCGGGAAGCCTCCGCCAAGATCCAATTTATTTAAACCCATATTAAAATTCTATCATATGAATGAAACATAGTTTGAAAAAGACGACTAAACAAGTTTGCTTAAAACTTATTTATTCTTAAATTTCCACCCTCAACGGATGGCTCGAGATGATCAATCTTGAAGTGAGAAAAGAAGGATTGACTCTTCCTCAATAAATAAACTATCAACCTCCAAAAAAGTTTAATTAATTTAATTACTAGAATTAGAATTCTAGTAGTAATATATTTTTTCAGTACCAAAAACAATTAACTATAATAACTAAATAAACTATTCCAATGAAAAGATTGAAAGTTTTTGGTAGTTATAGAATTCTCGTACTTCTTCAACTCGAATACCAAAAGGAAGAAAAAAATATGACTAAGTGATTTTATAGTAGAGGCATATCCTGAATGTGCTTGATAGATCCCATTTTTTCATGAAAATAAAGATAGTCAATTTGACTGGACTTAAGACTTTATTATGTTTTCTGAGAAAGAATAAGATATCATTATTCTCTTTAATAAACTTTTGTCTCGTACGGAATACTATATGATTTCACCGTTTGTTTCATCAGAAACAATCTGGGACGGAAGGATTCGAACCTCCGAGTAACGGGACCAAAACCCGCTGCCTTACCACTTGGCCACGCCCCATTTCGGGTTTTATGCGACACTAATAAACACTAGTATGTTTATTTGTTATTCGTCAATACCATTTCAATTACATAAAAAAGGAGGGATATTCTCTTGCTAGTATTCTACACATGCGGATAATATAGAATCAAAAAAATGCATTGATCATTACATGGAATTCTATTAAGATATTATATGAAAGTCGAATTTATTCCACTCTCATTTGAGAGTGCGAATACAAGGAGGTATTTTGTGTTTGGGAAAGTCCGAAGAAAAAAGATTTTGAATCTGCCTTTTCCTTCTTTCCCTTAAAAAAATAACTCAAGAAAAATCCAATTATTTACTCTACAAGAATGAAATGCTTGTTATGCCTAATATACTTAGTTTAACCTGTATCTGTTTTAATTCTGTTCTTTATCCTACTAGTTTTTTCTTTGCCAAATTACCCGAAGCTTATGCTATTTTCAATCCAATCGTGGATATTATGCCTGTTATACCTCTATTCTTTTTTCTATTAGCCTTTGTTTGGCAAGCTGCTGTAAGTTTTCGATGAAATCTTTAGTACTCTGTATGCCAAATTGAATGATGTGTTCATTCCAAAAAAATTTTAAAATGGGTAAAAGCCGAGAAGTTTTATATTTTTATATTATGAACCTTCGATTCTAAAATTTAAATTCTTCTACATTGAATGGGTAGCTACAGCAATAAATTTGGATCAGCCTTTCTACTCCCCTGCACCTAGGTTGAGCAGGTACCTAAAGGTACCTACACAATACCTAACCACCTAACCCTATTTTTGCTATTGATAAGAGTGCTTATTATAAAAGAATTCTTGCAATTTTTTTCAAGAATTCTTTTTTGCATTTTTAGGTATAAAAAAAAAACCATCCTAGTGGATCCGTGTGGTAAGGAAAAACTGGTAATCTATTCCTTAAAAAAAAATCTTGGAGATTATGTAATGCTTACTCTCAAACTTTTTGTTTATACAGTAGTGATATTCTTTGTTTCACTCTTTATCTTTGGATTCTTATCTAATGACCCAGGACGGAATCCTGGACGCGAGGAGTAAAAATTCAGTTTTTTTTTTTCTTATTGGATTTGTTTCGTACATTTATCTATGAGAAAATCCGGGGGTCAGAATTCTTTCCAATTCGAAAGTCCCAAATGATCCAAGGGAGCGGAAAGAGAGGGATTCGAACCCTCGGTACAAAAAAATTGTACAACGGATTAGCAATCCGCCGCTTTAGTCCACTCAGCCATCTCTCCACGTTCCAAAGCGAAAGGTTTCCGTGATATGATATAGGCAAGAAATAAGAAATAACGGTTGCAAAAAACCCCTTTTTTTTCTTTCAAAAGTCTATAAAAATTATATTGCCAATTCCATTTTAATTATATTCTTTTTTCTTAATGTTAATAAAAAAAGAAGAAAATTCTTGTTTTTTCTTTCTAAAAATCGATATTGGCCGAGAGACAATCAAATAGATTTTCTCTTTAGCGGGCATTTCCATATAGGACTTGTTATAATTATAATAAAACAAGCAGGTTATATAAAAAAAACGCTTTTTTTGTCGATTATTTATCAAGAAAGCAAAAAGGGTTCTTATCAAATCCACCATAAAATTGGAAAGAAGCATAAAGTAAGTAGACCTGACTCCTTTAATGATGCCTCTATCCGCTATTCTGATATATAAATTCGATGTAGATGAAATTGTATAAGCGAATTTTTTTTATTTCCTTAGACTTAGACCGCGCAAGACAAGAATTTTTCGCTATTTACGATTTCATATTCTTGTTACTAGATGTTCTATAGGAATAAGAAGAAATCGCAACTCCTTTGCGCTACACATAAAATTGGATTTCGAAGGTCCATTTTTTTTTTTCAGAATCCTCTATTATTTTAGTTCTTCCACCCATGCAATAGAGAGGGAATGGGAAAAGAAGGGTTACTTTTATTTGCATTTTTCCCTTAAAAGATAGACTTTGAAATAGGAGTCTTGGAATAATGCTGAATTCAAAGGTTTATTTCTTTCTATAGTATAAGAAAAACAATTTATTTCTATTTCTATAGTATAAGAAAAACAAATAAATAGTATAAGAAAAACAAATCGAATCAAATTCATGGATTTACCACGACCTCGGTTGTGACTGTGACTCCATAGATAAAAATGGGAAATTTCTCTCTTCGAGACCATTGAAAAAGGGCATTGAACGAGAAAGAAATCGTCCACAGATAATAAAACTATCATATGCCTTGGAAAGTGATATGAGGTGCTCGGAAATGGTTGAAGTAATTGAATAGGAGGATCACTATGACTATAGCCCTTGGTAGAATTCCTAAAGAAGAAAATGATCTATTTGATACTATGGATGACTGGTTACGAAGGGACCGTTTCGTTTTTGTAGGATGGTCTGGCCTATTGCTCTTTCCTTGTGCTTATTTCGCTTTAGGGGGTTGGTTTACAGGGACAACTTTTGTAACTTCTTGGTATACCCATGGATTGGCTAGTTCCTATTTGGAAGGTTGTAATTTCTTAACCGCAGCAGTTTCTACCCCTGCCAATAGTTTAGCACACTCTTTGTTGCTACTATGGGGGCCCGAAGCACAAGGAGATTTTACTCGTTGGTGTCAATTAGGCGGTCTATGGACTTTTGTAGCTCTCCACGGGGCTTTTGCACTAATAGGTTTCATGTTACGCCAATTTGAACTTGCTCGGTCTGTTCAATTGCGGCCTTATAATGCAATCTCATTCTCTGGTCCAATTGCTGTTTTTGTTTCTGTATTCCTTATTTATCCACTGGGGCAATCTGGTTGGTTCTTTGCGCCGAGTTTTGGCGTAGCAGCGATATTTCGATTCATCCTTTTCTTCCAAGGATTTCATAATTGGACGTTGAACCCATTTCATATGATGGGAGTTGCCGGAGTATTAGGTGCGGCTCTGCTATGCGCTATTCATGGAGCGACCGTAGAAAACACTCTATTTGAGGACGGTGATGGTGCAAATACCTTCCGTGCTTTTAACCCAACTCAAGCTGAAGAAACTTATTCAATGGTCACTGCTAACCGCTTTTGGTCCCAAATCTTTGGTGTTGCTTTTTCCAATAAACGTTGGTTACATTTCTTTATGCTATTTGTACCCGTCACCGGTTTATGGATGAGTGCTATTGGCGTAGTTGGCTTGGCTCTGAACTTACGTGCCTATGACTTTGTTTCCCAGGAAATCCGTGCAGCGGAAGATCCTGAATTTGAGACTTTCTACACCAAAAATATTCTTTTAAACGAGGGTATTCGTGCGTGGATGGCAGCTCAGGATCAGCCTCATGAAAATCTTATATTCCCTGAGGAGGTTCTACCACGTGGAAACGCTCTTTAATGGAACTTTCGTTTTAGCTGGTCGTGACCAAGAAACCACCGGCTTTGCTTGGTGGGCTGGGAATGCCAGACTTATCAATTTGTCCGGTAAACTGCTTGGAGCTCATGTAGCTCATGCCGGATTAATCGTATTCTGGGCCGGAGCAATGAACCTATTTGAAGTGGCCCATTTCGTACCAGAAAAGCCCATGTATGAACAAGGGTTGATTTTACTTCCACACTTAGCTACTCTAGGTTGGGGAGTAGGGCCAGGGGGGGAAGTTCTAGATACTTTTCCGTACTTTGTATCTGGCGTACTTCACCTAATTTCCTCCGCAGTCTTAGGCTTCGGTGGCATTTATCACGCGCTTCTGGGACCCGAGACTCTTGAGGAATCTTTTCCATTCTTTGGTTATGTCTGGAAAGATAGAAATAAAATGACTACAATTTTGGGTATTCACTTAATTTTGTTAGGTCTAGGTGCTTTTCTTCTAGTACTCAAGGCTCTTTATTTTGGCGGTGTATATGATACCTGGGCCCCTGGGGGGGGAGATGTAAGAAAAATTACCAATTTGACCCTTAGTCCCAGTGTTATATTTGGTTATTTACTAAAATCTCCTTTTGGTGGAGAAGGGTGGATTGTTAGTGTAGATGATTTAGAAGATATAATTGGTGGGCATGTATGGTTGGGTTTTATTTGTGTATTTGGCGGAATTTGGCATATTTTAACCAAACCCTTCGCATGGGCTCGCCGTGCATTTGTATGGTCTGGAGAAGCTTACTTGTCTTATAGTTTAGCTGCTTTATCTGTCTTTGGTTTTATCGCTTGTTGTTTTGTATGGTTCAATAATACAGCTTATCCGAGTGAGTTTTATGGACCCACCGGGCCAGAAGCTTCTCAAGCTCAAGCATTTACTTTTCTAGTTAGAGACCAGCGTCTTGGAGCTAATGTGGGATCCGCTCAAGGACCCACAGGTTTAGGTAAATATCTAATGCGTTCCCCAACTGGGGAGGTTATCTTTGGAGGGGAAACTATGCGTTTTTGGGACCTTCGTGCTCCATGGTTAGAACCTCTAAGGGGCCCCAACGGTTTGGACTTGAGTAGGTTGAAAAAAGACATACAACCTTGGCAAGAACGACGCTCAGCAGAATATATGACCCACGCTCCTTTAGGCTCTTTAAATTCCGTGGGTGGCGTAGCTACCGAGATCAATGCAGTTAATTATGTCTCTCCTAGAAGTTGGTTATCAACTTCTCATTTTGTTCTAGGATTCTTCTTTTTTGTGGGCCATTTATGGCATGCAGGAAGAGCCCGAGCTGCTGCAGCAGGTTTTGAAAAGGGAATCGATCGTGATTTGGAACCTGTTCTTTACATGAACCCTCTTAACTAAGATTTTCTTATTTATACCTGTTCTACTTTTTTTCTGTTCTGGCTCGGTTATTCCATCTAGCCGAGCCATTCATTCCTTTTTATGAAAGAAAGATAAGGGACAGAAAAAAAAAATAAATAAAAATGAAAGAAACAAACGTATTCAATAAGCAAAAGGAGAGAGAGGGATTCGAACCCTCGATAGTTCCTAGAACTATACCGGTTTTCAAGACCGGAGCTATCAACCACTCAGCCATCTCTCCACAGCCTAATCCTTATTTTACTCCTACAAATAGAACATAGCCATATAAAAAATAAAAAGATTTATTAGCCTCTAGAAAGATATCAGATACAAGTTCCTTTTCGATATATCTCTGTATACTGTATACACGGATACAGGATCCGCTATACCCGCTTGTGAAATAAAGAGTAAATAATCTCTTCTCACCCCCATATCCAAATAAAAAAGCGGTTTAAGTAATAAATTTGAATTAAAGAGAAGAATCAATGGATTCATGATTAAACCCCTCCTACTTCTTGTATTTTTTTACAATTTTGGTTTAAGTGAGGGATCAAATATGTAGTCAACTTTATTTGATGGTAGCTTGGAGGATTAGAAATATGACTATTGCTTTCCAATTAGCTGTTTTTGCATTAATTGCGACTTCCTCAGTCTTAGTAATTAGTGTACCCCTTGTATTTGCTTCTCCTGATGGTTGGTCAAATAATAAAAATGTTGTATTTTCCGGTACATCATTATGGATTGGACTAGTCTTTCTCGTAGCTATTCTGAATTCTCTCATTTCTTAAATGAAATTTGGTTAATATTTATTAACCCCATAAAAAAGAAATAATAAAGGCCATTTCTTCTAAAAAATTAGAATAGTGAGACGTATTAAAACGCAATTTGCGTTCCGAATTGCTAGCTCTTCTCTTTCAGTATTATGAAATTCCATTCCCATTAGAATATTCATTGACAGATAATAAAAAAAGGAAAACTCTAATATAATAGAAAATGAAATGAAACGGTCGACCCAGACATAGAAGGTCGACCCAGGCGGATATACGCTATAAAATATATACCGTAGCGAGCGTAGTTCAATGGTAAAATATCTCCTTGCCAAGGAGAAGATACGGGTTCGATTCCCGCCGCTCGCCCGCTTAATTTATCAAAGTACTATGATAAAAAGTTTAGTCTAGTTAACTGTTTAACTACTTATATTAAATTAAGTATTAATTAGGTGTTAGTCTAGTGCCGTATCCCTTACTATCTTACCCTTCCTTTGCATCCCACTCAAAAAAAGAGGGCGCTCCAGAGGCAGAAATAGAACTCGCCAACAGAGCTCCAAAAATTGGGTATTAACTGAGACAAACAACGGGCAAACTTTTTTTAAAGGGAAGGGAGAGGTAGACTGTCCCTTTCGTTTCATTTTTATTTTCTGCAGGGTAGGGAGAGGCCTTGCGCCTTCTTTTTTTGAAGGCAAGTGACTTCGCAAACTGCTCAATTTTGCCCTCTAGGGCCGGGAACTAATGAATAAAAAAGGGTTGGATACGCCCCTCTACCATACATATCTAGAGAAATAGAATAGTCCTTTTATACAGACTGCTAAGTGCGGAGACGGGAATCGAACCCGTGACCTCAAGGTTATGAGCCTCGTGAGCTACCAAACTGCTCTACTCCGCTCTGGAGTACCAGAAACTGGTGGACAAAAAAGGCTTGAATACAAGCCTCTAACATGTCTAGACAAATAGAATACTCCTTTTATACAGAATGGAGCGGGTAGCGGGAATCGAACCCGCATCGTTAGCTTGGAAGGCTAGGGGTTATAGTCGACGTTGGTTGATTATTTTTAACGTCTCTAATTCAAAACCGAACATGAAATTTTGATTTCATTCGGCTCCTTTATGGATATTCTCACCACTTAACATCTATGTCAGCTTTTCTATTTGAATGGAACCAAAGCTCTCCGCTTTCTAGATGATCCTTATAGAGTAGGAGATAGAAATTCTATCTAAATTCATCTAATCTACTTACTTCGTTCCCTAATTTCATTCAAGAGATCCTGAGGAAAAGAATTGGGTTTCCACCGAGCTGAAACAATATGCGGATGGTTCTAGTAAACCAAAACTATCGTTTTTTAGCTATTTGGCTTCCTTATTCCTTATTTTAAGAAGATTTAGTTACGATTGGAAATCAACTTTTTTGTATCTTCATCCATAGATCCTTTACTCATATTTTCAAAATTGGAATACTTAATCCAATGCAAAATTATGCTTCGCGACTCTGTACTCATAATCCTATTTTTATTTTGGATGCAATTTAAATTAGTCTTTGGATACAAATCGCCAGAATGTATATTCTTCCTCAATATGCTATTGAGAGGAAAAGGATTTAATCCTTTATAAGAACTAAAGTTTTCATCGGAATATAAAAATAAAAAACTTAAGGATGCCTTAAGTATATCATTTCAAATTCAGTTATTAATAGAACGAATCACACTTTTACCACTAAACTATACCCGCTACATTGTAGATTATGGTATAAATGGTACCCTTTGTCAAGGATAGCCATTTGACAAGAAGGCTAATTCCCCCTTATTGAATCAGATGGAGAAGGTTCATGACACTGAGCCGTTGGTACTTCTACTTCGATCGCTCGCCTTTACTTTAGGATTTAGATAGCCCCTCTGGTCTGTAAAAAAAATCTTTTCTTACCATGCTAATAGCGCCTGAACCAAATGTATTTATTTTGATTAGGATCCTATTCTACGGTTACGACTACAATAATAATTATTTACTTTGCAAGGACGTAAGTGTGTCAGACTGCTAAATTGTTTTATTATTCCTACAATATAAACTAGGGGATATAGGGGGTAACACTGTCCCTATAAATTCCTTTTTTCCTTTTCTTTTTTGTCCAGAATTGAACAAAAAAGAAATTATGGAAGATGTTTTCTTCCCCCATTAAGTCCGAGCCATAGAGTAAGAGTGAGATGAGTTTTCCAAATTCATCATAGACTTTCCCTATGGCTTGATAGAAGTAAGCAGCAAAGAGTCGTAACTTAAAGAAAAAACGGACAGGGCCGACAGATTTACCTGATGTAAAGAAGATCCTAAAAGTCTCTGATTAGTCGACTCTCTCCATTTAACACTTTCCTCTCTCTCCTTTTTCCACTGACTCAATTCTAGTTTATTAGATTCTTGTTTAAAAGAATGCAAAAAGTTCAATAGAACTAAGAACACATAAAAAATAGCATAGAGGATCAAGGCCATTACCAAAAGTTCCTCCCAAGGATCCTATATCCTATTGGGTATCTGTTCCCGCCTTTTCCCGCTAGGATCGGAAATCTTATATTTTCCATATCCATATACCGTTGAATCCTTGGGGTTCCAGAATCCGCCTATTTTACTAGTCTTCGGAAACGGAAAACCTGAACCAAGAAGAGTTGGATATGTTATGTAGGGTATGTTTTTTTTTATTAATTTTATTTTGAGCTCTCAAGATATCGATATATACATATACAATCTCTACATAATGTCTCTCTCTCTATCTCTATATATTTATATATATAATATGTACATTATGCAGTAGACCCATAATGGGAAATCCAAGTGGCTAATTTTTGAATTAAATAAAAAGCCCTTTTAACTCAGTGGTAGAGTAATGCCATGGTAAGGCATAAGTCATCGGTTCAAATCCGATAAAGGGCTTTTTAAATTAGTGGTAGAGTAATCTCGTGCTAAGACGTAAGTCGTTGGTTCGAATCTGATAGAGTACTTTTCTACTAAATTGATTCACTTTTTTTCTTTGTTTTGAAACTTTCTCTATATTTTTAGAGAATTTTATGACTTAGTGCGGGATGGATGCATTTTTGGTATGAACACTAATGAAGCACGGAGAATTAATCTATAACGATCAACTAAAAAAAATCCTAGATGAAAACATAACAGAAAAGTTGGAAAAACTCTTTGCTTTGGATCTATTTATACTTTTCGAGTATATTGACAATTCCAAAAAACTGCTCATACTATGATTATAGTATAATCACGAGCGGTTGTATATGGCCCTATCGTCTAGTGATGCCCCTATCGTCTAGTGGTTCAGGGACATCTCTCTTTCAAGGAGGCAGCGGGGATTCGACTTCCCCTGGGGTAGGGAGTATTATGAAAGGAGGTTAATCATAGATTAGCAAAAACCCTAGAATAAATTCTTCCTGGGTCGATGCCCGAGTGGTTAATGGGGACGGACTGTAAATTCGTTGACAATGTCTACGCTGGTTCAAATCCAGCTCGGCCCAAACCAAAAATCTAGGGCTTCGTGAGTATGAACTAAATCCTTTTGTTTTTCTTCCATAAAATAAAATGTCTGATCTATAGAAATAAAAGATAAAGAAAAAGGGAAATTTTTTTTTCTAATCCATATCTCTCTCATTCCTTTCTTACAAACAAAAGAGTTTTTCTTATTGAAGGCTGGATTATTATCCATTTTTAGTGATAAAAAATCACGACATACTAGTTATGTCACTCTCACTATACCCACGTATAATATAATATGTGGGTATGTAGTATATGATTCGTCTATTTCTTAGAGTACGAAAGACGAATCGAATCTTCTTATGGTTCTATTTAAGAATGGGTATGCCATACACCCCGCGGGGATTGTAGTTCAATTGGTCAGAGCACCGCCCTGTCAAGGCGGAAGCTGCGGGTTCGAGCCCCGTCAGTCCCGAACTAGGGTTCAATGAATGGAGAAATTGATATTTCCTTTTTCCATGAAAAAAAGGGGCAGGGAGCAAGATCAAATACCCACAGGGCACCCTTACTTCACTTTTTTATTTTGCATCTCTCATTAAAGAGGGAGGGAGGGCATATAGGAATTTTTTTTTCACTACTCCCAATCGATAAAGAAAGACACACATACGATATGTGGATTAGTAGAATTTAGGATATTATATTACTCTATCTTTCTTTATGATGATACCATCCTCATCTTAATTTCCTATTCCACTCTTATGGAATAGAGTACCGGTATTTTACCGGAATCCATACATAAATCGTATTCCCTTTTTATTTCAGACCTCTTTTCCCCATCTCACTTCTACTGCTTATTTGGATGTCTATGTGACCCATAGAAAGTGAAAGTTGGTCATATAATACATACATAATTGTATGTATAACTATAAGAAAAAGGAAGGGAAATTGTATAAGATTAAGAAAGTATAAGATTAAGAAAGCTCGTGGGTTAGAGATATAGAAAAGAAAAAGTAGAAAAGGATTAAAAAAGAGGGAATTCCTAATCCAATCAAAAAACCCATTTTGGTCTTAGTGTGGATAGAGGATCTTCCTATGTTATACTATATAACTCTCATCCGTGAAATATAACTCTCATCCATGAATTGATTTGATAGATCCGATATTCATAATATTGAATTGATTC
>NW_028259461.1:6469851-6482999 GCF_056163025.1 Triticum urartu | reverse complement strand
CTTTGAATTCAGCATTATTCCAAGACTCCTATTTCAAAGTCTATCTTTTAAGGGAAAAATGCAAATAAAAGTAACCCTTCTTTTCCCATTCCCTCTCTATTGCATGGGTGGAAGAACTAAAATAATAGAGGATTCTGAAAAAAAAAAATGGACCTTCGAAATCCAATTTTATGTGTAGCGCAAAGGAGTTGCGATTTCTTCTTATTCCTATAGAACATCTAGTAACAAGAATATGAAATCGTAAATAGCGAAAAATTCTTGTCTTGCGCGGTCTAAGTCTAAGGAAATAAAAAAAATTCGCTTATACAATTTCATCTACATCGAATTTATATATCAGAATAGCGGATAGAGGCATCATTAAAGGAGTCAGGTCTACTTACTTTATGCTTCTTTCCAATTTTATGGTGGATTTGATAAGAACCCTTTTTGCTTTCTTGATAAATAATCGACAAAAAAAGCGTTTTTTTTATATAACCTGCTTGTTTTATTATAATTATAACAAGTCCTATATGGAAATGCCCGCTAAAGAGAAAATCTATTTGATTGTCTCTCGGCCAATATCGATTTTTAGAAAGAAAAAACAAGAATTTTCTTCTTTTTTTATTAACATTAAGAAAAAAGAATATAATTAAAATGGAATTGGCAATATAATTTTTATAGACTTTTGAAAGAAAAAAAAGGGGTTTTTTGCAACCGTTATTTCTTATTTCTTGCCTATATCATATCACGGAAACCTTTCGCTTTGGAACGTGGAGAGATGGCTGAGTGGACTAAAGCGGCGGATTGCTAATCCGTTGTACAATTTTTTTGTACCGAGGGTTCGAATCCCTCTCTTTCCGCTCCCTTGGATCATTTGGGACTTTCGAATTGGAAAGAATTCTGACCCCCGGATTTTCTCATAGATAAATGTACGAAACAAATCCAATAAGAAAAAAAAAAACTGAATTTTTACTCCTCGCGTCCAGGATTCCGTCCTGGGTCATTAGATAAGAATCCAAAGATAAAGAGTGAAACAAAGAATATCACTACTGTATAAACAAAAAGTTTGAGAGTAAGCATTACATAATCTCCAAGATTTTTTTTTAAGGAATAGATTACCAGTTTTTCCTTACCACACGGATCCACTAGGATGGTTTTTTTTTATACCTAAAAATGCAAAAAAGAATTCTTGAAAAAAATTGCAAGAATTCTTTTATAATAAGCACTCTTATCAATAGCAAAAATAGGGTTAGGTGGTTAGGTATTGTGTAGGTACCTTTAGGTACCTGCTCAACCTAGGTGCAGGGGAGTAGAAAGGCTGATCCAAATTTATTGCTGTAGCTACCCATTCAATGTAGAAGAATTTAAATTTTAGAATCGAAGGTTCATAATATAAAAATATAAAACTTCTCGGCTTTTACCCATTTTAAAATTTTTTTGGAATGAACACATCATTCAATTTGGCATACAGAGTACTAAAGATTTCATCGAAAACTTACAGCAGCTTGCCAAACAAAGGCTAATAGAAAAAAGAATAGAGGTATAACAGGCATAATATCCACGATTGGATTGAAAATAGCATAAGCTTCGGGTAATTTGGCAAAGAAAAAACTAGTAGGATAAAGAACAGAATTAAAACAGATACAGGTTAAACTAAGTATATTAGGCATAACAAGCATTTCATTCTTGTAGAGTAAATAATTGGATTTTTCTTGAGTTATTTTTTTAAGGGAAAGAAGGAAAAGGCAGATTCAAAATCTTTTTTCTTCGGACTTTCCCAAACACAAAATACCTCCTTGTATTCGCACTCTCAAATGAGAGTGGAATAAATTCGACTTTCATATAATATCTTAATAGAATTCCATGTAATGATCAATGCATTTTTTTGATTCTATATTATCCGCATGTGTAGAATACTAGCAAGAGAATATCCCTCCTTTTTTATGTAATTGAAATGGTATTGACGAATAACAAATAAACATACTAGTGTTTATTAGTGTCGCATAAAACCCGAAATGGGGCGTGGCCAAGTGGTAAGGCAGCGGGTTTTGGTCCCGTTACTCGGAGGTTCGAATCCTTCCGTCCCAGATTGTTTCTGATGAAACAAACGGTGAAATCATATAGTATTCCGTACGAGACAAAAGTTTATTAAAGAGAATAATGATATCTTATTCTTTCTCAGAAAACATAATAAAGTCTTAAGTCCAGTCAAATTGACTATCTTTATTTTCATGAAAAAATGGGATCTATCAAGCACATTCAGGATATGCCTCTACTATAAAATCACTTAGTCATATTTTTTTCTTCCTTTTGGTATTCGAGTTGAAGAAGTACGAGAATTCTATAACTACCAAAAACTTTCAATCTTTTCATTGGAATAGTTTATTTAGTTATTATAGTTAATTGTTTTTGGTACTGAAAAAATATATTACTACTAGAATTCTAATTCTAGTAATTAAATTAATTAAACTTTTTTGGAGGTTGATAGTTTATTTATTGAGGAAGAGTCAATCCTTCTTTTCTCACTTCAAGATTGATCATCTCGAGCCATCCGTTGAGGGTGGAAATTTAAGAATAAATAAGTTTTAAGCAAACTTGTTTAGTCGTCTTTTTCAAACTATGTTTCATTCATATGATAGAATTTTAATATGGGTTTAAATAAATTGGATCTTGGCGGAGGCTTCCCGGATAAATACTTACTTTCTTTTATCCATATTGCTCCATAGATAGCAAGTTTTAATTAGTATAAAAAAACTAAACCAATGACTATTCATGATTCCATCCATATTGGATCAATTCTCTATACCACTTTGCAATGAAAAGAGGAATGTTTGTTATGGTAAAACTTCGTTTAAAACGATGTGGTAGAAAGCAACGTGCGACTTGAAGGACATGATCGATTGTGGATTTTGCTATCCATCATTTTCCATAGTAATGAAAATGCTCTTGGCTCGACATAGCCTGTTCTATTCGTTCCGAACCAAATTTGCGCTGGGTTTAAGTAACATAGTACACGATGGAGCTCGAGAGGACAGAATTTTTTTTATCAAGGGAAAGAATCTAGGGTTAGTGAAAACTAATAAATTAGGCCAACTTTGTCAGTCTATCCTTAATATAGAAATAAATCGAAAGGTTAAAATAAGAAGAAAGTCCAATAAAAGTATATCAGAATCAATCCCTCTTATTAGATTTCTATAGAAGAGATAAATGCTTTATCGAAGGAAATAAGAAAAAAGGGTATGTTGCTACTCTTTTGAAAGAAAAAAATAGGAATTCCCGAAGTAATGTCTAAACCCAAGGATTTCACAAATCAAAGATAAAGGATTCCAGAACAAGTAAACACAATTTTCAATTGTCTCAACAACAGAGTTGGATTAGAATAAGGAATAAAAGTCAATTCGTTCGAAATGAGACAAAGAAAAGAGTTTAAAGACGACTCAAAAATTTTGGAAGGATTTTGCCTTCGAAGTTTGTCAGGCAAAATTAGCCCACTTGAGTCATGAGTATAAATGAAATTTGTTTTTTCTGTAAGGAAATTAATGCACGTCATAGTCTAATTTCTATTATTATCGACAGAAATTCGAATCATTTTCTCGAGCCGTATGAGGAGAAAACCTCATATACGTTTCTAGGGGGGGGCGTTGTTTATCTACATCTATCCCAATAAGCTGTCTATCGAATCGTTGCAATTGATGTTCGATCTCGAAGAGAAGGAAGAGATCTTCAAAAAGTAGGTTTTTATGATCCGATAAAGAATCAAACTTGTTTAAATGTTCCAGCTATTCTCTATTTCCTTGAAAAGGGTGCTCAACCAACAAGAACTGTTTATGATATTTTAAGGAAGGCAGAATTCTTTAAAGAAAAAGAAAGAACTTTGAGTTAATTGAAGAACTAAATGAATCAAAAAATAGGATAGGAGAAGATTATTAGTATTCCTAGTTGTCTAATTATTTAGACACAATTTACCTCTTTTTTAATCCTATTTGGATTTATATTATATCGTGCCAATCCAACATAAGCCCCTATTTTATTTACTTTTTCTATCTAATTTGTTTTCTTACCATTGTATTTCCATTGACAAAGGTCTATTGAACAAATAGAATTTGTAGATAGATGGGTCTCTTTATCCTCACTCCATATTCAATTTTTCCGCCTACACTTCGCTCAAATGATAAGGGTGTTCCTCTTGCATGTATTCTCATACAATATAATATATATTTTTTATAATATATATTTTTTGTTAATAAAAATCGCTAAAAATAAGGAGAATTTGGCCATCGTGATTAGGGTCGCTCTTTTTTTAACTTTACTTTAGTGGAATTTCACCGGACCTGTTCGTTTTGGCATTTGAGTGTTTTTCATGGTCGATAAAAAAAATCTTTTGATGTCTTGCTAGTTCAATGTTTTGACAGAAGCGCGCGGTGTAATTCCATTGATTTTTGGATTTCGATCGTATCTAAGATCCTTTTTTTATCTGGGTTGCTAACTCAATGGTAGAGTACTCGGCTTTTAAGTGCGACTATGATCTTTTACACATTTGGATGAAACAACAAATTCGTCCAGACTCTTGGTAGAGTCTAGAAGACCACGACTGATCCTCAAAGGTAATGAATGGAAAAAATAGCATGTCGTAATAAAATCAATCTTTTTTGAATGGAATCCAAAATTACGATTTTCTGGGTCTAATGAATAAATGGATAGAGCCTGGCTCCAATTCTGGTAAAATAAAAAGCAACGAGCTGAACTTCCTAATTGGAATGATTCCCCGCTCTAATTAGACGTTAAAAATAGATTAGTGCCGGATGCGGGGAAAGGTTGGGTTTTCCTATGAGTGGACCCTTTATTTTTTCTTTTTTTTTTTAGAAATCCTAATTATTCTTGATTATGGATTGAATAAGGGATGTTATGGATTGAATGTGTAAAAGAAGCAGTATATTGATAAAGAGGCTGTATTCCAAAGTCAAAAGAGCGATTGGCCTGCAAAAATAAAAAACTTGTTCTGTTCTTTTTTTTTAATTAGAACAAACATAAACTAATTGGGTAGAAAAGGAGCAGAAAAAGATCTGTGGATTAGACTCCCTTTCTTTCCAGGGTTTGTATTAAAAATGCAACACCCTGTTCTGACCATATTGCACTATGTATCATCATTCGATAAACCGAGAAATGCTTCTTCTCTCTGATTCAAGTAGAAATACAAATGGAAAAATTCGAAGGGTATTCAGAAAAACATAAATCTCGTCAACAATACTTTGTCTACCCACTTCTCTTTCAGGAATATATTTATGCATTTGCCCACCATTATGGATTAAATGGTTCTGAACCTGTGGAAATAGTTGTTAGTTGTAATAACAAGAAATTTAGTTCACTACTTGTGAAACGTTTAATTATTCGAATGTATCAGCAGAATTTTTTGGATAACTCGGTTAATCATCCTAACCAAGATCGATTATTGGATTACAAAAATTATTTTTATTCTGAGTTTTATTCTCAGATTCTATCTGAAGGGTTTGCGATCGTTGTGGAAATCCCATTCTCGCTACGGGAATTTTTTTGTCTGAAAGAAAAAGAAATACCAAAGTTTCAGAATTTACGCTCTATTCATTCAATATTTCCCTTTTTAGAAGACAAATTTTTGCATTTGGATTATCTATCACATATAGAAATACCCTATCCTATCCATTTGGAAATCCTGGTTCAACTCCTTCAATACCGTATCCAAGATGTTCCATCTTTGCATTTATTGCGATTCTTTCTCAACTATTATTCGAATTGGAATAGTTTTATTACTTCAATGAAATCCATTTTTTTTTTTCAAAAAGAAAATAAAAGACTATTTCAATTCCTATATAACTCTTATGTATCAGAATATGAATTTTTTTTGTTGTTTCTTCGTAAACAATCTTCTTGCTTACCATTAGCATCTTCTGGAACTTTTCTGGAACGAATCCACTTTTCTAGGAAGATGGAACATTTTGGGATAATGTACCCTGGTTTTTCTCGGAAAACCCTATGGTTCTTTATGGATCCTCTTATGCATTATGTTCGATATCAAGGAAAGGCAATTCTTGCATCAAAAGGCACTTTTTTTTTGAAGAAGAAATGGAAATGCTACCTTATCAATTTCTGGCAATATTATTTCTGTTTTTGGACTCAGCCGCGAAGAATCCATATAAACCAATTAGCAAACTCTTGCTTCGATTTTATGGGGTACCTTTCAAGTGTACAAAAAAGTTCTTTGTTAGTAAGGAATCAAATGCTGGAGAATTCATTTCTAATAGATACTCGAATGAAAAAATTCGATACCATAGTCCCCGCTACTCTCCTCATAGGATACTTATCAAAAGCTCAATTTTGTACTGGATCGGGGCATCCTATTAGTAAACCCATTTGGACAGATTTATCAGATTGGGATATTCTTGATCGATTTGGTCGGATATGTAGAAATCTTTTTCATTATCATAGTGGATCTTCGAAAAAACGGACTTTGTATCGACTAAAGTATATACTTCGACTTTCATGTGCTAGAACTTTAGCTCGTAAACATAAAAGCACGGTACGAACTTTTATGCAACGATTGGGTTCGGCATTTTTAGAAGAATTTTTTATGGAAGAAGAGCAAGTTTTTTCTTTGATGTTCACCAAAACAACTCTTTTTTCTTTCTGTGGATCACACACTGAGCGTATTTGGTATTTGGATATTATACGTATCAATGACCTGGTCAACCCTCTTAATTAATCATTAGACGAAATTAAGAAACAGGAAAGGGTTGATAAATGATCAAGAAAAAACTTTTCTATTTTTCATTCTGAAATGTTCTTTTTATTATAATAAAGAGTAGGTGAATCAACTTACTAATTAAAAAAATTAGTAGAACTTCCTCTTTGGAATAGAAATTGGCTATTTCTACATAGGGAAAGTCGTGTGCAATGAAAAATGCAAGCACGATTTGGGGAGGGATTTTTCTCTATTGTAACAAGGAAGAATTATCTACTCCATCCGACTAGTTCCGGGTTCGAGTCCCGGGCAACCCATATAGAAAAGACCCATCAAAGTTTTTCACTTTGACTCACTTCATTTACAAATACAAAATTATTGGTTTGGTTAATTTAGTTATATGGATAGCTAATCTTTGGGCTGACTTGGTTGACATTGGTATATAGTCTATGTTATACTGTTAAATAACAAGCCTTCTATTATCTATATTCTAGTTAATACGTGTGCTTGGGAGTCCTTGCAATTTGAATAAACCAAGATCTTACCATGACTGCAATTTTAGAGAGACGCGAAAGTACAAGCCTGTGGGGTCGCTTCTGCAACTGGATAACTAGCACTGAAAATCGTCTTTACATCGGATGGTTCGGTGTTTTGATGATCCCTACCTTATTGACCGCAACTTCTGTATTTATTATCGCCTTCATCGCTGCCCCTCCAGTAGATATTGATGGTATTCGTGAGCCTGTTTCTGGTTCTTTACTTTATGGAAACAATATTATCTCTGGTGCTATTATCCCTACTTCTGCGGCGATCGGATTGCACTTTTACCCAATTTGGGAAGCTGCATCTGTTGATGAGTGGTTATACAATGGTGGTCCTTATGAGCTAATTGTTCTACACTTCTTACTTGGTGTAGCTTGTTATATGGGTCGTGAGTGGGAACTTAGTTTCCGTCTGGGTATGCGTCCTTGGATTGCTGTTGCATATTCAGCTCCTGTTGCAGCTGCTACTGCTGTTTTCTTGATTTACCCTATTGGTCAAGGAAGCTTTTCTGATGGTATGCCTTTAGGAATCTCTGGTACTTTCAACTTTATGATTGTATTCCAGGCAGAGCACAACATCCTTATGCATCCATTCCACATGTTAGGTGTAGCTGGTGTATTCGGCGGTTCCCTATTCAGTGCTATGCATGGTTCCTTGGTAACCTCTAGTTTGATCAGGGAAACTACTGAAAATGAATCCGCTAATGAGGGTTACAAATTTGGTCAAGAGGAAGAAACTTATAATATTGTGGCTGCTCATGGTTATTTTGGCCGATTAATCTTCCAATATGCTAGTTTCAACAACTCTCGTTCTTTACACTTCTTCTTGGCTGCTTGGCCTGTAGTAGGAATCTGGTTCACTGCTTTAGGTATTAGTACTATGGCTTTCAACCTAAATGGTTTCAATTTCAACCAATCTGTAGTTGATAGTCAAGGTCGCGTTATTAATACTTGGGCTGATATCATCAACCGTGCTAACCTTGGTATGGAAGTAATGCACGAACGTAATGCTCACAACTTCCCTCTAGACTTAGCTGCTGTTGAAGTTCCATCTATTAATGGATAAGGTTTTTCTGCTAACATATAAGAATTTTTGAAGACAGAAATACCCAATATCTTGTTCTAGCAAGATATTGGGTATTTCTGTCTTTATTTTGAATCTTTTTTTCTTCTTAATCTTTCTATTCAGAATTCAGTTAACGACGAGATTTAGTATCCTTTCTTGCATTTTCATAACTCGTGAAATGCCGAGTAGGCACGAATTCCCCCAATTTGCGACCTACCATAGGATTTGTTATGTAAATAGGTATATGTTCCTTTCCATTATGAATCGCGATTGTATGGCCAACCATTGTGGGTAGAATGCTAGATGCCCGGGACCACGTTACTATTGTTTCTTTCTCCTCCTTCATATTGACCTTTTCTATCTTTGCCAATAAATGATGAGCTACAAAAGGATTCGTTTTTTTTCGTGTCACAGCTGATTACTCCTTTTTTCCTTTTTAAAGAGTGGCATTCTATGTCCAATATCTCGATCGAAGTACGGAGGTCAGAATAAATAGAATAATGATCAATGGAAAAAAGAAAAAAATCCTTTAGCTGGATAAGGGGCGGATGTAGCCAAGTGGATCAAGGCAGTGGATTGTGAATCCACCATGCGCGGGTTCAATTCCCGTCGTTCGCCCATCGCATTATTGCAAATTCCAAAAATGCAATTTTCCATATTCCTAGTTACGTATTTACTTACGGCGACGAAGAATAAAACTATCGCTATATTTTTTCCTTTTCCTAGTTCTTCTTCCAAGCGCAGGATAACCCCAAGGGGTTGTGGGTTTTTTTCTACCAATGGGAGCTTTCCCTTCACCGCCCCCATGGGGGTGGTCCACAGGGTTCATAACTACCCCTCTTACTACGGGGCGTTTACCTAGCCAACACTTAGATCCGGCTCTACCCAAACTTTTTTGGTTCACCCCAACATTACCCACTTGTCCGACTGTTGCTAAGCAGTTTTGGGATACTAAACGGACCTCCCCAGATGGTAATCTTAAAGTGGCCGATTTACCCTCTTTTGCAATGAGTTTCGCTACAGCACCTGCTGCTCTAGCTAATTGCCCACCCCTTCCACGTGTGATTTCTATGTTATGCATGGCCGTGCCTAAGGGCATATCGGTTGAAGTAGATTCTTCTTTTCTCTCAAAAAACCCCTTCCCAAACTGTACAAGCTTCTTCCAAAGCATACGGCTTTCTAGATGTATATGACGATCTCTAGACAGATGGATCTTATATGAATCATATGATGAAGTACCACATGAGTGGATATATAGGAAAGGAATCCAAATCTGCCGAATCGCTCATGTTATGATCTTCTACATCCTAGGTCTCTGCGTTCCGTCATCTGGCTTATGTTCTTCATGTAGCATTCAGATCGAATGACTCTATGAAATTACGTCGATACTTCCACATATTATGGGTAACGTAGGAGACATCCCTATTTTCCCCCGGGGGTCTTAATTACCACTGCTTAGCTTTCAATTTGCCTCTGACCATCAAATTAAATGTGAATAACCCGTCCTCCTCTCTTTGAAACAAGGGGCGCTTCCGGTTCTGTGCGTGCTTCAAACAATTTTGTCTTCTCCATATTACCATATCTCTAGAGCCAATAATTTTCTATGAGGAACTACTGAACTCAATCACTTGCTGCCGTTACTCAACAGTTTTCTGTTGAGGTCTATCCCGTAGAGGTAGTCAAATTGGATCAGTGATCGATTTCTAGGTTTCGTCGTAAACCTAATTGGTTACTTCCAATTACGTAAATCAATAGTTCAAACCGCACTCAAAGGTAGGGCATTTCCCATTGATATAGGAACTTTTGTACCAGAAACAATAGTATCTCCAATTATAGCCCCTCTGGGATGTAAAATATATCTCTTCTCACCATCCCCATAGTGTATGAGACAAATGTATGCATTTCGATTAGGGTCGTATTCTATGGTTACGATTCTACCAGATATGTCTTTTTGATTCCGTCGAAAATCTATTTTACGGTATAGGCGCTTATGACCTCCCCCTCTATGCCTTGCGGTAATGATTCCTCTGGAATTACGACCTTTACCACAACGGTGCCGTCCATGGATCAAATTATTTCGTGGATTGGATTTCACTTGCCTGTCTACGGTTCCCTTGCGTGTGCTCGGGATAGGTGTTTTGTATAAATGTTTCGCCGTATTATTAAGTATTCTCCTTTAGTTTTTTTCTCTATCTAGAAGTGGAATAGAATAACCCGGTTGAAGGGTAATGATCATACGTCTGTAATGCATTGTATGGCCCAGAATAGGTCCTATTCTTCTACCTTTTCCAGGTAGTCGATGGCTATTCACAGCTACCACCTTAACACCAAAGAAGAGTTCGACCCAATGCTTTATTTCTGTCTTAGTGAATCCCGATTCGACATTAAAAGTATATTGATTCTTTCCCAATAAACGAAGACTTTTTTCTGTAAATACTGCGTATTTGATTCCATCCATAAATCGACTTTCCCTCCTATGCTCTGAGTTCCAGTATCGATAAGAATTCGAGTTCTTATTGTTCTTATGTTATGGTATGAATATACCATACCAATTCGTTATGTATGGATGATGGATGAGATTCCATGGATAGAGAGCCAGTTCCAATAGACTTATGGAATGTTCCCGTTCGTGTGCATCCAGCAGGAATTGAACCCGCAAATTTACCAATTATGAGTTGGGCGCTTTAACCATTCAGCCATGGATGCTTAACAGGGATCATCGTACATCGTAAATAACCAATTTTCATATAGAAAGACATATCATAGAAAAATGAAATCGAAAATATTCCGAGATGGCAAATATTCGGAGATGACTATGAAAACACCTCTCTGGATCCTCGAATTGAAAGAGAGATTGAGAGGGATCAAGAATCCTAATTCTCGCTATTTGGAATGGATCCAATTCTATTGAGTCTGACTCATAGTGATCATTTCTCTTTAGCAAAGAATGACCTTGGTTATCAAAGGATTGAACAACCGGGATCCATTTACTTATGATACCTAGTTGGCATTGATAACAAGGATCTAATGAATTATGAGTTTAATAGATCCTCTTTAGCAGAAAGACGTATATTCCTTGCTCATTATCAGACAATCACTTATTCCCAAACCTCGTGTGGGACTAATCGTTTTCATTTACCATCTCATGGAAAACCCTTTTCGTTCCGCTTAGCCCTATCGGGTATTTTAGTGATAGGTTCTGTAGGAACTGGACGATCCTATTTGGTCAAATACCTAACGAAAAATTACGATTTTCCTTTCATTAAGGTACGAGGGCTTCTTATTCCACAAGAACGAAAGCACCTTTTCATTCTTTCATATACTAGGGGTTTTTACTTGGAAAAGACAATGTTCCATACTAAAGGATTCGGGTCCATAACCACGAGTTCCAGTGCACTAGATCTTGTAGCACTTAGCAACGAAGCCCTATCCATTAGTATTCCACATAAGAAATCCATTCTAGAAAAAAATACAATTAGATTAGCTCTTCATAGACAAACTTGGGGTTTGCGAGCCAAGGTAAGATCGGCTCGGGATCATGGGACCCTTTTCTATCAGATAGGAGGGGCTCTTGTACAAAATAGACTTACTAAGTAATAACCCCATAGAATCTATCTATATAAAGATAAAGAGGCAATCGTGTCAGGAAGCGGGTTTTTCTTTGGCCAAAAGGTACTTCGAACTTGGAACGAGCATGAAGAGATTAACGAGACTTCTTTCTCTTTTGAGTTTTTCTGGCGGACCTGCCGCGCAAGATCTTTGGTCTTCCCCTGGAACCGATGAAAAAAAGTGGATCGCTTCTTATGTACTCGCTCAGAATGATTCTTCTCTATCTATAGTTCATGGCCTATTAGAAGTAGAAGGTGCTCTGGTGCAATCCTTACCGACAGAAAAAGATTGCAGTCAGGTTGATAATAGTCGAGTGACATTACTTCGTCGGTCCGAACTAAGGAATCTGTTAGAAATGTTTTGAAATGGATATTGTTCTCTCTTTGATCAGGGATTGCTATATGAAAAGAAGTGGAGTTTGAAAAAGGGAACGGAATGCTCAAACCGGAACTGCTAGAGGAACGAATTTTCAATAGCATAACTTGGGCTCCTAGAATATGGCGCCCTTGGGACAATCTATTTGATTGCAGGGTTTTGTTCCGAAGCAAAGATATCCGCGGAGGCCGGTTCGTTCGTCCTATTCTGATATTCAGGACCAAGAGGTACTGGATTCTCTTTCGGATAGGCCCTGAAAGGAGAAGAAAGGCTGAAATGCCAACGGACCTCTGTCTATTCTCTAATTCACCCGATCCGATAGTACCCGTTTTTGGAACGTCCAGTGCCAAAGTCACTGAATGGGTAAGTCACCAATCCAATCCCTTTGACAAATCGGATGTCATATTAGATATCATATTCTATATATATAGAAATATCATAGATAGAATAGACATATAGAATTTTTGGTCGGCAAATTCGAAGGAATCATTGAGTGAAAAAGGAGCAAAGAATGACAAAAGACGAGACTCTACTAGTCTTCACTCTTGTGGTTTCCTCTTCCTCGGTTTCTGTTTTCTTATTCGGGATCTTGCTTTTCATGGTTCTCATCTCTGCAACTCGCGATTTTCGCGAGAGAACCAAATCCAAGTTGGTGAAGATCATGATTTGGGCTGGCACGGGGATCGTTTGATCGATTTCCTTGATTTGATCGCTACTTAATGGGCGTGCGCTCAAAGGATACAAACAGGGATTCGCAAACAAAAAGGGGAATTCGTAGTCACTTTTTCCTGTCGCGTAAAAAAAAAGTCTTTACGCGAGAGCAATAGAGGTTGGGATACATCTATCTCTTCTGAGCAACCTC